>NW_028318508.1:472500-630000 GCF_062004578.1 Staurois parvus | reverse complement strand
ATGAAACGTTAGTATCGCAAAGCTTCTAAATTGAAGCCTCATGTCCAGTCTGGAAGAGTTTAAAGCCTTTCAATGCCTCCCATTCAAGTCTATGGTGATGCTCCACAAACATGCTGGCAGGCGTTTGCACGGCATTTGCAGGGCGTTTGCAGTGCGGTTGCAGCGCATTAATACCATTAGAGTTTATTATAGGCATTTGTGGTGCAGTTTTAACGCTTGTAAAACGCTTATAAAATGCCTCAAAACTGTGTATAGGGTGTTTGGGGAATGCATTTAATGCTTGTAAAATTCCCATACTAAAGCTCATTAACGCCTGTCTAACGCCTCTACTAAAGATATAGGGGTGTTTTGAAGAGTTAGAAATTTAGTCAATTGTGAACAAGCCCTTCCTCTTATTTTCATTCCCTTCATACAGTATGGTCAACACTGAACATTCTTACAAGTCCAGCTAGAGTACACAGATCACAGTGGGTCACTCACTACTTTTCAGTGAATGCAAGGCATGCTATGATTGGAGGAGAGGAGATTGTGACATTCATTGCAAAGAATGCATGAGGTTTCCATATTAAGTGACCCTCTGTAATCTGTGTACACCAGCTGGAATTGTATGTTTCAGCATCAGATGTTTGGCATTGATAGTATTGTATGTGGGGAATGAATGTCACAATCTCCCCTTCTCCTATTACAGCATGTCTAGATGTTTTGTGAAGTGATGAGTTGCAGAGTGAGCGACCTTCTGTGATATGTGTGCGCCAACTTGAATTGTATGTTTCAGTGTCAATAGTTCAGTGTTGACTGTAGTGTACAGAGTATTAACATCACAATCTCCCCTCCTCCTATCACAGCATGTCTTGCATTCATTGAAAAGGATGTAAGATGTTTTGTGAATCAATGAGTTTAAGAGTAAGGGACCATCTATGATCTGTGTATTCCAACTGGAACTGCATGCTTGAACGTCAATAATTCAGTTTTGACTGTACTGTATGGGGAATGAACATCACAATCTCCCCTCCTCCTATCACAGCATGTCTTGCATTCATTGAAAAGGATGTAAGATGTTTTGTGAATCAATGAGTTTGAGAGTAAGGGACCATCTATGATCTGTGTACTCCAACTGGAACTGCATGCTTGAATGTCAATAGTTTTTGACTGTATGGTATGGGGTATGAACATCACAATCTCCCCTCCTCCAATCACAGCATGTCTTGCATTCATTGAAAGAATGCAAGATGTTTTCAGAAAGGACGATCCGCAGCGTGGATGGCCCACTGTGATCTGTGAACTCCTGTAAGTTTCATTGGCAGATGTTCAGCACTGATTGTAATATATGGTAGTAGGTGGGTGATGAAAATGAGAGTATTACATAACACAGCTGCACCCGCACATTGCACATATTTCATAAGTGTTCATTTATTTTTTAGTGCAAATGACCGAAACATTTTTGGGCCAGTGTTCAGCTTTAAGGCTGACACAGGGGCGGACTGACCATTTGGAAACTCGGGCACTGCCCGAGGGCCCGGGGTCAGTAGGGGGGCCCATGAGATGCCCATGGTACCTTTTTCATAGGTTTTTTTGAGTTTGGGCAAGGACACAGGGGCCCCATGATCCCCTATTGCCCGGGGGCCCCATGAGTTGTCAGTCCACCCCTAGGACAGTTACATATATATATATGTGTGTGTGTAAGAGTAACATGTAAAAGAAAGATGCATAAAGGTGCAGCAAAAGAATTCTCCTAATTTGATCACTTTCTAGTAACATACATCTAAACAAACAGCAGAGAAATCCGAACCTGGAGAAGTGTAATTTCTAGGCTGCTTTTGATTGACATGCTGTCCCTGGGATCATGTTTTAATCCCTTCTTCACTCAAGCCTTTTCATAACTCATTTCTCTCTGCTAGATGGGGACTCCGATGGTTGCCATGGTGATGGTGATAGCACTAAGCCATTTCCCTCTCTGCAAGGAGACCATTATGCTGCATGCATAGGCCATTTCCAACAAAGGTCGACACAAAGTCATCTACAACACAGCACGCCTTTCACTAACTTTCCCTCCTTCTTCACAGGACTAGCTCCCACTTTTCTCCTTATTGGTCTTATTACCAAGTGTCAGAAGTCAGCTTCATGTCACGGTGGGCAGCTGGAGCCTGGGGAGCGCAGCGCTGGCGCCTGCCTTGTATGCTCTGTGCTATAATAGACAAACTGAGCATCCTTCCACTTCTATTCTATTCCCTTGTTTATCAGGTTTGCTTTTTTTTTTTGCCAACATCACAGTCCTCATCAGATAAAAGCGAAGGCAAGAAGAATGTGTATTTGTATTAGGAGAAAAACAATCATATAAAGATGCTGGTAATACAAGCAGCAAACGTCCGTCTTATTCTGCTCCTGGGCTTCTAGCACTGTTAATATGCTGGGACCCCATTTTTTTTTTGGAGGGGGGGGGGGTTATTACAATTTGGTCAAAGCTGAAGGTACTGAAATCATTTATTGTTTTTTATTTATTTATTACTGGTACTTATATAGTGCCATCAATTTTACAGATATATATCATCATCATAGGTATGTATATAGCGCCATCAATTTTACAGATATATATCATCATCATAGGTACTTATATAGTGCCATCAATTTTACAGATATATATATCATCATCATAGGTACTTATATAGTGCCATCAATTTTACAGATATATATATCATCATCATAGGTACTTATATAGTGCCATCAATTTTACAGATATATATATCATCATCGGTACTTATATAGTGCCATCAATTTTACAGATATATATATCATCATCGGTACTTATATAGTGCCATCAATTTTACAGATATATATCATCATCACAGGTACTTATATAGTGCCATCAATTTTACAGATATATATATCATCATCACAGGTACTTATATAGTGCCATCAATTTTACAGATATATATATCATCATCACAGGTACTTATATAGTGCCATCAATTTTACAGATATATATCATCATCACGGGTACTTATATAGTGCCATCAATTTTACAGATATATATATCATCATCACAGGTACTTAAATAGTGCCAACAATTTTACAGATATATATCATCATCATAGGTACTTATATAGTGCCATCAATTTTACAGATATATATCATCATCACAGGTACTTATATAGTGCCATCAATTTTACAGATATATATCATCATCATAGGTACTTATATAGCGCCATCAATTTACGCAGCACTTTACATATATATATATATTGTACATTCACATCAGTCCCTGACCCTCAAGGGGTGTATAATCTAAGGTCCCTAACTTACATTCATACATACACATACTAGGGCCAATTTAGACAGAAGCCAATTAACCTACCAGCAGAGGCAGACTGACCATTTGGAAACTCGGGCACTGCCAAAGGGCCCGGGGTCAGTAGTAAGGCCCCATGAGATGCCCCTGGTACCTTTTTCATAGGCTTTTTTGAGTTTGGGCAAGGACACAGGGGCCCCATGATCCCCTATTGCCCAGGGGCCCCATGAGTTGTCTATTCGCCCCTGCCTACCAGCATTTCTTTGGAGTATGGGAGGAAACCGGAGTACCCGGAGGAAAGCCACGCAGGCATGGAGAGAACATGCAGACTCCAGGCAGGTGGTGCCGTGGTTGGGATTTGAACCAACAAACCTAGTACTGCCAGGTGGAAGTGCTAACCATTTAGCCACTGTGCTGCCCTATATATATTGTACATTCACATCAGTCCATAACCCTCAAGGGGTGTAAATTCTAAAGTCCCTAACTTACATTCATACATACACATACTAGGGTCAATTTAGACATCATCCAGTTAACCCACCAGCATGTCTTTGGAGTGTGGAAGGAAACCGGAGTACCCAAAGGAAACCCACACAGGCACAGGGAGAACAGGCAAACTCCAGGCAGGTGGCGTTGTGGTTGGGATTCGAACCAACGAACCTAGTGCTTCCAGGTGGAAGTACTAACCATTTAGCCACTGTGCTGCCCTATATATATTGTACATGGATATAACTCCCTGCCCTCAAGGAGCTTACAATCTATGGTCCCTAACTCACATTCAGACATACACCCACTAATGCCTAGTACACACGATCAGAAAATCAGATGACTAAAATTGCTTTCAGAGGGATCATAGGATAATCTGACTGTTAGTACACAGCTTACGAGAGACGATCACGACAGTTCGGCCGAAAAGAAATAAAAAGACAAAGAGCACGCATGGTCAGTAACGAAAGAATAAATTACAATACAATACAACGCATTACATCCCTTCCGAAGTTGTATTCTGACCTATGACAATTTTCATCACTTTAATAACTTCTTCATTTTCGATATGAGGCTAGCATGCAAAAAAAACCCCAGACCATCATTTGTCCGATACTCTCATCGTGTGTACTAAGCTTCAAGTGTTACTAAACCCACAACAGTAAAATCTGCCTGTATATGCAGTAAAGTATGCTTGTTATACTCACTGTGGAACCTAAGAGGTTAATCATCTGTATTGTGTAAAAAGGCTGTTTGATCCTTTCTTCTTTGGTCCTCCCCTTTTTGAAGTGACCACCACTTATCTCCAGATTGAACCATAGGCATACACATGCTCAGTTTGGTGTGTATTGCTAGAGAGTTTTTTTTTTTCTTGGGAGGGTGCATATGATTAGCACAGGGCCAATCAGTACAGTCCAGACAGAGGTCAGGGGATTTACATCCACCTAGAGCAGAAAGAAAACTCCTACAAGCTTTAGCTAGTGCTTGGCTGAACACTGATGGAAACCACAAGACTGCTCTAACTTCTGATGAGAAAAGGTATTTAGCAGTTTATATTTACTAAAATATTGCACTTCCATGTTCTGTGTACTGTGGGAGACTGGATATAGTGAATGCAGGGTCCTGGGTTTAGTAACACTTTAAGGCCAATTTACACAGGAGCAGGGGCGCACTGACCATTTGGAAACTCGGGCACTGCCCGAGGGTCCGGGGTCAGTAGGGGGCCCCATGAGATGCCCCTGGTACCTTTTTCATAGGCTTTTTTGAGTTTTGGCAAAGACACAGGGGCCCCATGATCCCCTATTGCCCGGGGGCCCCATGAGTTGTCAGTCCTCCCCTGCACAGGAGCCAATCAACCTTCCAGCATGTCTTTAGAGTATGGGAGAACACCTGAATTCCCGGAGGAAACCCACACAGGCACAGGGAGAACATCTAAACCCCAGCAAGGTAGTGCCCTGGTTGGGATTCGAACCAACAACCCTAGTGCTGCTAGGTGGAAGTGCATTATAGTAGATATAATGCTACATTATTAGCTAAAGTGACTTTTTCATCTGAATTCTTTTTTTACCACCTAGGGGTTCATTTACATGAACATGTCTTTCTTAATGTGAACCAATCACATATACAGCAAAACTATAATTAAACAGTAAAAGTGTATCCTACATGTAAATCCAGCCATAGACAGTAGAGGATGGTCAGGCAAGCATAGCAATCCACCAACTTTAGGTTACTTTCCAAGCCTGCACCCCCCTTAAAATGGTGACATTGGTAGACCAGTCATGTTCACGCTTATAGAAGGGTTGAGGCACATCTCTGGCACAAGGTTATTAGTGGGAGAACCAACAGTGATCCGAAAACAATTCTAACCTCTCCGATTGCAATTCCTGTACATGAACCTTGCCTGGCAGTGTCTGTTGGTGCCCCATATACACTTGATTATGATGACTGCAGCTTAAAACATCCAGATTGGAAGTCTGCCAATTTGTGACTATGGGTATTAGGGTGCTTTTTCAGGGGTGACATCAGTTCTGTCACTTTTTGTTGATTAAAAAAAAAAACCTGATTAAAAAAAAAATTCTGATTACATCTGTTTACATAAATTTGCATGTCAATTTTCAGTCCGGTTCAGTTCACATCAGTTTGCACTTCAGTTTAGTTTACATTCATGTTTGCATCAGTTTTTTTTAATTGTTAAAGAAACTAAGCAAAGATGATAAAAGTATAAACAAAACAATTGTTTCTTGCCTAAAAACAGACATAAATGGAACAGTCATGAATGGGTTTTGTCCATTTACACCCCTTTACATCTGCTCAGATCCATCTAAACCAGGGGTGTCAAACTGGTGGCCATCCAGCAGTTGCGAAACTACAAGTCCCATCATGCCTTTGCCTTTGGGAGTCAAGCTTGTAACTTTCAATCTTGCAGTGCCTCATGGGACTTGTAGTTTGGCAACAGCTGGAGGGCCACCAGTTTGACACCAGTGATCTAAACAGAAAAGGAATGATGCCTTGTTCCTCTTGAGGAGATGGACCTGAACAGATACAGATGTAGGTGGATGTAAATGAATGATCATCCATTTAAATCTCAAAACCCAAAGGAATGGATTATTGACTGTTTCCCATCTGAAATTAGACAAATAGAATGCTCGGCCCTAAGGGTAGTCATAGACTTACGATAACAGTACTTCAATCCAGCCATTTTCAGTAAGATTAGGCAATACCTGTGGCTAGCCACAGAGCCTCTTTTCTCATGTCAGGAGGAACTTACAATTTGAAGAGTTAGTAAACCTACCACTATCACTAGTGTTTTCCCTTCATAAACCATGCTAGCCTCTGGCTCCCCCCTCCAACCACCACATCCTTGGCAACTACTCATGATTCTGGCCAAGCTGACTTTACAAATTAATATACAGTAGTCCTCTGATGAGAGCCTGTCCTGAGGGTGAAAGTAGAATACCTGCATGATTGACTGCTCTCTAAAGTCTGTGGTTAACTTAAAGTGGTTGTAAAGGCTGAAGGCATTCTATGCATGAAGGTAAAAAACCTTCTGTGTGCAGCAGCCCCCCTAACACTTACCTGAGCCCCCTCTTGATCCAGCGATGTGCATGAGAGCCTCTGCTGTCCCAGGTCTCTCCTTCCTCATTGGTTGAGACAGCAGCAGGAGCCTGTTAAATTAAACCCTAGATGGCATGATTGTCATACGTGGTTACCATTTATCAGGTCATGTATGGCCAGCTTTAAAGTGACTGTCACTTCAAGAGCCAAAATTAAACTGTTTACAGGTATGAAGAGCAGCAATGCAGAGGTGCCTGCACATACCTGTAGCAGTTTTCAGTGCCTCACTCTGTGTGAATGCCAGGCAATTCTGATCAGGCAAAGCTCCAACACTTCCAGGTGGTGTCAGAGCTTGGCCACTCCATTAACATTTCTATTAGTCTATCACTATAATAAACTGCCTCATTGGCCAATAGGCATATGTGATAAATAGAAGGGGGGAGCTTTGCTTCACCAGGAAATGTCAATACTTTGCACAATCTGAACAGTCAGGCATTCGGGCAGAGTGGACAAGCTGAAAGCAAAAAAAAATGGGTCCTTCATACCTCTCGGCAGCTTGTTTTGGGGTGTTAATATAACAGAATCACAGTAAGCTTTCTATGGACATTAGATGTCATCTAACCCTATAATCAGTTGCACTGGGCATTTGTCTATGTTTGTGCCCCTGGAGATGGACAGGAGAGCACTGCTAGTGCCAGCCACTCAAAGGGGAAAATGCTAGCCATCAACTGGGAAAATCATTCTTGACTGATACGGTCTCCTACCAAGCTAGCTCAGCTCCTGGGCCAGCATGGGTGGCCTTCTAATGGCTTTCACCATTATTACACTGTCTGTGCAGCTGTATGACCTTCTTATTACTTCTCTTCTATTACTCTCTACCTGAAATGGCCAATTATATCCACGAGTATGAATGAATGTCTGGCCAATGTGATGCTTATGGGAACATGGTTTCACACAGGTTGAGGGATTTCCAGCATGCAGATTGAGAGTACAAGCTGAACTAATAGTGCTACTTACAGCTGATCCAAGTATTTTTGTATCTACTAGATAAAATGCGCCTTTCAAATATGTATAAACAAGTATTAGGTACTGTGAGTACCCTCTGCAGAACGCTGTAATTGTATTCAAGTCTCTAAAATATCTAAATCCACACCCAGTTGGCTCAGGTTATCAGATCAGTTCACTCATCTCCAGTACAGAGTGTGTACTTGCTTCGAATATGTTCAATCTGTAGGAGAAAGGCACTTAGTAATGTTGTGTCGTTTTCTGGTTCTTATTGGTCACTTGCTCCATGCAGGGGCAGACTGACAACTCATGGGGCCCCGAGCAATAGGGGATCATGGGGCCCCTGTGTCCTTGCCCAAACTCAAAAAAGCCTATGAAAAAGGTACCAGGGGCATCTCATGGGGCCCCCTAACTACCCCGGGCCCTCGGGCAGTGCCTGAGTTTCCAAATGATCAGTCAGCCCCTGGCTCCATGTAATAACTCATGGAATGTCATACACAAGTAAGAGGAAATTTTAGAAGGCTACATTCCCTATGTACATGTAGTAACACAGTGAATATGCTTTGTAATTTAGCTTTTACTTGGCCTCTGGTAGCAATGATAGATTGTTTTTACTTTTACTTACTTTAATCTTCATTGACTGTATACTGAAAGGAGGTCACTCAGCACAACGTATGAGGTTTATTGAATCCCATGGAGAAAGGGCAGGCGGCATACATTAACATTCATTGGGAACACTGAGCTGCACTAAATGCAGTAGGGCATGTCTTATTGCCTTCCACTTGATGGCATTCACTGCCAACACTCATTTATAATACTCGCACCTTCCCACAGAATTTGAAGGAGTCTAGTTATGAAACTGTGAATCTGCAAAATACGGGTTAATGAAATCTTTCCACGTGGAGAAAAAGGTTTTACTGGTTTATCCAACTAGCTGAACGCTTTGGGGTTGGTTTACTAAGGTGTAATAGACGGTTCACGTTGCAGGGCAATTTTCTCCAGTGCTTAGTGAATGAGGCGAAGTTCTACTGACTTGCAGTATTGAATCCCTTGCATGTGATTGGGTATTCTTTACAAAATGAAATTTCACCTCATTCACTAATCTCTGGGGAATATTCCCTTGAAAAGTGAGTAACCTACATGCCTTTAATAAACCAACCTCTTACCATAATGAGGTTGTAAAGTTGATAGACATTAGTAAACCTTTAAACAAGAATGAACATTATGACCATCCCTCAATGTCTTGTTGTCCAATTTCTCTCTCCTCACATGAATGCTTCTGTTTAGAAAAATAGAGGTGGAACAGCACACAAGTAGTCACAATTCTGAGGAAAACCAGAGCAAACAGGTTAAGGTTTTCTATCCTGCCCAACTGCTTTGTTCCCCTAAGACACCTATCATTCCCTACCCAGTAGACACTGGATTATTATCTAATCTGGCCACAAAACGACCAAATTAGGAGGCCATCTAGTGTCTATGGGCAGGTTCTTGCCTATCCTGCAGTTCCACTGGTCCTTAAAGCACTCACATAATACAATTCGTACGTGTTTGTGCTATACCACTAATCAAATATATTGGAGAACTAACCACAGATCTTCTGTGGATGCAGGCTGCCTCAAATACTTTTGTCTTTTAATGTATTGCCAGAAAGACGATGATGCTGAGATCAGGGCTCTGTGGGGGCCACACCATCACTTTCAGGACTCCTTGTTCTTCTTTACACCGAAGATAGTTCTTAATGATATTGGCTGTATGTTTGGGGTCATTGTCCTGATGCAGAATAAATTTGGGGCCAATCACACACCTCCCTGATGGCATGACATGATGGATAATTATCTGTATTTCTCAGCATGGAAGACACCATTGATGCTGAACAAATCTCCAACTTCATTTGCAGAAGTGCAGCCCAAAACTTTCAAGGAATCTCCATAATGCTTCACTGTTGACTGCAGACACTCATTATTTTACCCCTCTCCAGCCCTTCGGTGAACAAACTGCCTCCTGCTATAGCCAAATATTTCAGATTTTGACTTATCAGTCCACAGCACCTGCTGACATTTTTCTGAACCCCAGTTCCTATGTTTTTGTGCATAGTTGACACTCTTAGCCTTGTTTCCAAATCAGAGGTGTCACGGTATAGAGAGAGAGAGCCCCCCCCCGGCCAGCTGGCTGACTGGCCTCCACTGCCCTAGCTTGCTTCCTCTATCTGCCCTCTGATGTCCCAGGGGGGGTCCGGTGTCATCTTGACCCCCTACTGTGTCCCCTGTCTCCAGCCCGATATGCCACTTTCATCCCTGTGGTCCAGTGGCCCCCCCTCACCTCTCTTCCCGCCGCAGTGGGATGAGAGGTGCGGCGTTCCCCACCTCTGCCACTATCTTCTCCCTCTCCGGCCGCGGCCAGAGAGGAGAAGGTGGTAAGGTTCACACCTCCCCGCGGGGAGGTGCGAACCTCCCCGCAGAGATGTTCCAGGCTACGGCGTCTTGCTGACGCCACATCAGCCCTTTCATCCCCAGCGCGGGCACGAGAAGTTCCCGCGCTTGTGGATGTCCCTGGACAAAGGCCGCGCTCACGAGAGGCATGGCCCCTGTCCAGGGGGTGTGCCTCATTGCCAGGCAACGAGGCACGCAAGCTCCAGCCCGCCCCGGTTGCCTAGGCGACCAGGGAGCATCCGACATCAGCTTAAGAAGTTGATGCCGGGCGCTCCCGGGGTATTCACCGCTGCGCTATCGGTGTTGGACTTTAAGTGTGTTGGCCTGTCCTTGCTGCCCTTTACTGGCGCATTCACCCTCCCTGCGTATTCCCCTATTAAGTGGCTGTCATCTGTTTGTCTCAATAAAGCGTTGTGTGTTTGCCATCTACTCTGTGTGTTCTGTCCTGCCTACCCTCCGTCACAAGAGGTATGGCTTTTTGGCCACAATTCTTCCATGAAAACCTCTTCTGGCCAGACTTCTGCAGACAGTAGATGGATGTACCTGTGATTATGGACCTCAATGTTGTCCATTTCTTTGTGTTTCTTCAAAAGAACGTGAACAGCACATATTGAAACCCATGTCTGCTTTGAAATCTTTGCCTGGGAGAGACCTTGGTGATAAAGTATAACTACCTTGTTTCTTGTTGCTGTGTTCAGTTTTGCCATGGTGACTGACCTGTGACATTAAACTGTCTTCCACAACCTCACAGAGTTTGGCTGTTCCTCACCCAGTTTTAGGCCTCCTACACAGCTGTTTCTGCTTCACTTAATGATTGTGTTTCAACCTACATATGAAATTGATGATTATTAGCAGTTGCTTGGGGTAATCGGTTAATTATACACCTGTCTCTAATCCTATAAAATCCCTGACTGTGCAAGTGTAAAAACTGATGCAGATTTGAAGCCAAAAAGTAGTCACAACAAATATTGATTTTATTTAATTTTTCTTCTGTTTGCTCACTTTGCATTTTGTAACTTGATAAAAAACAAACAATTAAAATTCATATTTTTGAAAGCATTCTGACTTTACAGCATTTCCTCACATCTGCCCAAAACATTTGCACAGTACTGTACATTTTCTTGAATGAGAGATTTTCCTATCGTTAGTGGGGTCAAATCAACGTTTCCTTTCGACCACAGTTACAAGAGTATTAAGTCCACTCGTTACAAAATCAAATGTTAAAAGTAAACAAAATTTGGAAGTACTTTTGAAAGTAATCTATTAAGTCATTGAACGTTCATTTGAAAATCTACTGGCGTATGGCCACCATAAGATCTCATACTTAGATACCCTAGGGTGAGATATATATATATATATATATATTGGTACTGAGAGAAGAAGCCCCACTTCTTTGGTAAATCAACCACAATGTTTTTTTGTGCTTTTCATTTTATATTGAGTCACAAAAGGGATTTTTTTATAACCTATAGTTGATGTTCCTACAGTGACCCTGTCAGAAGCATCAGCAATTTCAAGCAGCAGCTCCATGAAAAGTGCACACTATCTGACACACCCAGAAGTGTCAGATAACAGCAGATTCCAGATTGTATCTCACTAAATAATCCTTTAAATGACTGCTGGGCACCACACAACCTAGGAGTCAATTCACATCTAAAAGTATATAGTCAAAACTACTTTTTTTGTTTTGGGTAGAGCAGGAACTGATTAGAACCCCTGTCAAGTTTTTTTACTTCATGTGTGGCAGATTTGAAGGTTCACCTTCTATATTTGTCCTGGTTACCATTGTCAATGAAACATAATGTTGTGAGACATCCAAAATTTTACAGTTGCCAGCAGAACAGGAGGTGAGGGTAACCTGCTTTGGTGACAATTGTTTAAAGTGAAACTACACTGCATCTGAGCACCAAAAACCATAAGTGCTCTTAGATTAATTTTTAATTTTCAAAGCCAACTCCCCTATCCATCGATGTCTCCATGCCTTATTTTGCTTGGAATGGGACACAGATAGCAGCATATTTTCAGTAGTGGTACAAACTGTCTGAAATTCTATATAGTCAGACCAATTCCCAACTTTTGAAGCTTCCAAAATTATGATGTCTGGCACCTCATACCTATAGTTACTTTTCTGCCCTTGTCAAATATTTAACATACCACTCCAGATAAGATTGGCTGCACACTCCATTTCAGGTGCTTGCTTGACTCATTGCCCCTGAAGCAATCAACTGTACCAGCAACAATATTTCCACACACCAAGTTGAAAAATAATATTCTTCTTTTATTAAAATAGCAAGCAGGGACAGATTATATTTTTGCATATTTCACACTAGGCACAGCACTTTCTTAAGGAATTTGAGAAAGCATCGTGCCTTGCTCGAAACATGATAGAAGAGAACCTTTGAGAAAGCGCTATGCCTAGCATGAAACTAGTCAAAATAGAACTTTTTAGAAAGACTGTGCCTAGCATGAAATATGTCTAAATAGAACCTTTGAGAAAGCTCTGTGCCTAGCGTGAAACAAGTCAGAACAGAGACTTTGAGAGACTGCTGTGTCTATTGTGAAACATGTCAGAGTAGGACCTTCGAGAAACTGTGCCTAGCGTGAAACATTGGAATAGAACTTTTGCAAAATCACTGTGCCTACCATAAAACATGTCACAATGGAACCTTTGAGAAAGCGCTATAGCTAGCATGACACAAGTCAGAATAGAACCTTTGAGAAAGGCTGTGCCTAGCATGAAACATGTCTAAAAGAAGCTTTGAGAAAGTGCTTTGCCTAGCGTGAAACATGTCCTTTGAGAGAGCGATGTGCCTAGTGCAAATAAAAGATAAAATCTTTGAGAAAGCATTGTGCCTACTAAGAAACATTTCAGAATAAAACCTTTGAGAAAGCATTGTACCAACTATGAAACATGTCAGAAAAGAACCTTTGAGAAAACGCTATGCCTAGCATGAAACAAGTCAAAACAGAAACTTTGAGAGACTGCTGTGCCTTTTGTGAAACATGTCAGAGTAGGACCTATGAGAAAGGGCTGTGCCTAGCGTGAAACATTGGAATAGAACCTTTGCGAAAGCACTGTTCCTACCATAAAACATGTCAAAATTGATCCTTTGAGAAAGCACTGTGCCTAGTGTGAAACAAGTCAGAATAGAACCTCTGAGAAAGGCTGTGCCTAGCATGAAACATGTATAAATAGAACCTTTGAGAAAGCGTGAAATATGCCAGAAGAGATCTTTTGAGAAAGCGATGTGCCTAGTGCAAAAAAAACATGTCAGGACAGAATCTTTGAAAAAGCAATGTGCCTACCGTGAAACATATCAGAATAGAACCTTTGAGAAAACTCTATGCCTAGCATGAAACAAGTCAGAACAGGACCTTTGAGAAAGTGCTGTGCCTAGCGTAAAACATTGGAATAGAACCTTTGCAAAAGCACTGTGCCTACTATAAAACATGTCAAAATGGAACCTTTGAGAAAGTGCTGTGCCTAGCATGAAACATTTCAGAATAAAACCTTGGAGAAAACGCTGTGCCTAGCATGAAACATGTCAGAATAGAGCGTTTGACAAAGTGCTGTGCCTAGAATGAAACATGTAAGAATAAAACCTTTGAGAAAGTGCTGTTCTATGAGTATGGCTTAGTTGCTAAAATGCGTAAGTCCTTTGTTACAAGATTTGAACATGTGAGCCAATAAAGCTTTGTATATGGAGCATTGTATAGAGATGCCAGCTTTCTGCTTTTGAGGGCTTATCATGGAAGTGGTTAACAGATACCGCAGCCAAATCACCAGTGTCTCTCATTACCAGCCTGGAGGTAGATAGCGGCTTGTTTTTCCTTTAATTCTAGCGTGAAACAAGTCAGAATCGAATCGTTGAGAAAATGCTGCTTCTAGCATGAAACATGACAAAGTAGGACCTTTGAGAAAATGCTGTGCCTAGTGCTAAACATGTCAGAACAGAACCTATCCTGTTCTTGCTGGCTATTTTAATAACAAAAGAATGTTATTTTTCATCTCATTGTGGGGCATTACTGTTGTTGGTAGAATGTATTACCTTTCCAACCTTAATTAGTGCATCAGATCTGTTCAAGTAGAATAATTTGCCAAAGTTTTTAGTTAACTTTTAACATCCATGCTATTGCTCCATGTAGCTTTCAGAGTGTTATCTTTATATCAGTGAATAATAACTGCATGTATTGTATTTCCTTCTCCTGTACTCAAACCTTTCATGGCCGTGAAGGGGTTAATCTCTTTTCACGTTACCTACTTATGTAGTCCGGGTAAGAGTATCAATTACATTTCAGTATTACGTACAGTTTCCGTCAGACAGCCCACGCTTGTCCCATAAAGATGCCCAATGTCACCCATCATAAGCACAGCTATGCCTGTCATCTTAAATTCTGCCAAGCAGAAAGGACAAAATCTGACAAGTGATTTAGTTCCAGGTAAATTGACTTTTGAACTGCCATGTTGATTTGTCTGTAAGGACTAGATGATGGAAATTTTCTACACATCACTAGACGTCCATCTGTGGACAGGTCTCCGTGTCAGCTACTAATCTCAATGTACTGATGGAAGCTATTGTTCAAAGACAGATTGCCCAATGTTACCATACAAGCAAGGGTACAGCAAAGCTGGTTTGCTGGGGATTTCTTTTATATCCTTTATTATCCTTTACTTATTTTCTGTTTTATTAAAAATCTGTACCATTAACTATAAAGGAACTCAAACACTGGTTTATAAAATGTTATCACCAAAAACCATAAAAAAATACAAAATACAAAAAGAAATTTCATCCAACATTCTTGGCATGTACTGTATGTGTAACATACAATTTTATTTCTCAGCTTGTATAGTACTTTGTGTCATACTACATTATAATAAAATAGTAAACAAGTATATGAAAAAAACAAAAGGAGTTTGGAATAGGTAAAGAGCGTTGTGAGGCACATTGTGCCTGCAGACATTACAAGAATATCGTCTAATGATTGTCAACCAATACTACCAATCTCATCAGGGTTGTTGGTGACTGGGTAGTCTGTAAGCACTTTTATCCCTTGCACTTTGTACCATGGTGAATACTAGACAATTAATTGCCTGGCATTCCCTTTGGATGCCTCGAGCTCCCTGTCTTATTTAGAAGCCTAAACTCTTGATGTTCTTTAGTAAGTAAATGTTAGGCATCATATTTATTTTTTTTTAATTGCTATGATTTAAGATTGTCTTAATGATATTTTGATATGCTCTATGTATTAATTTTTAAGGATCAACGGCCAGCCGTATTGGTAAAAGCAAACAGTCCTTTTATTTTCAAAAACAGGCAAATAGAAAATAGTTTATCCTCAGCAAGGAAAAGCAAAAAAAAAATAGTCCATCAATTACAACAATAAAGGTTCTTCTGACCACCAGTAACACTTGTTCTTTAACAGGGTTTTTGACAGTTCACACCCGTCTCAGCGGTCCCAAAGAGGAGGCCTCCTAAGTTTAGCAGTAGTGCCGCAACCACAAGCTAGTCCACTTTGCTCGCGGTATCCTGCTCTACTCCACCTCACAGACACCTGTTGGCTGTTTTCTGTTCCACTTCTGGACTCCCCATGCAGACGGGTCAACTCTTTTGGGACCAAAGTCCCTGTAATCAGGGTTTGGAAATTCTGTTCCACCCAAAGTCTTTCAGAGCCTCTGAATTCTAGGTCGCAAATGAGATATTACCAATCCCAAGAGCACTGTAAATCAGTCCTCTCCTCTCCAAGTAGACTACCCTGGAACCTCTGCATGGGTGAGACTCCCTGAATACTCCAAAATGTCTCCTGAATACTCCCTTAAAGGGACTATAATCCAAATAGTGGCTAAATATATCTCCCGTCCAGGACCCATGTCTGTTGTCCTGTACATAGGTTATTTAAAATGTGATATATACAGTTGTGTTCAAAATAATAGCAGTCAGACATCACTAACCTGATCAATCACTGTTTTTGGTAGAAATGATATTTCTACATGGCAAATAATTTACTAGCAGGTGTAGTAGAGTAATAGAAATCCAACAGACCCAACAGTCATGACATGCATGCTGCTGATTCTGTGTAATTGAATCACTAATTGAAAGGGGCATGTTCAAAATAATAGCAGTGTGGAGTTCTATTAGTGAGGTCATTCATTCTTTGAAAAACAGGTGGCAATTATTGCCCTTATTTAGGGAAGGAAGGCAGCAAATGTTGTACATGCTGGTTACAATGCATTTCTCTCTGAAATTCTGAGGAAAATGGGTCGTTCCAAACATTGTTCAGAAGAACAGCGTACCTTGATTAAAAAGTTGATTGGAGAGGGGAAAACATATAAAGAAGTGCAGAAAATGATAGGCTGCTCAGCTAAAATGATCACAAATGCTTTAAAATGGCAACCAAAACCTGAAAGATGTGGCAGAAAGCGAAAAACTACCATTTGAATGGATAGAAGAATAGCCAAAATGGCAAGGACTCAGCCAACAATCAGCTCCAGGAAGATCAAAGAAGGTCTAAAGTTACCTGTGAGTACTGTTACAATTAGAAGACGCCTATGTGAAGCCAAGCTATCTGCAAGAAGCCCCCGCAATGTCCCGCTGTTGAAAAAAAGACATGTGTTGAAGAGGTTACAATTTGCCAAAGAGCACATTGACTGGCCTAAAGAGAAATGGTGCAACATTTTGTGGACTGATGAAAGTAAGATTGTTCTTTTTGGGTCTAGTGGCCGGAGACAGTTTGTCAGACGACCCCCAAACACTGAATTCAAGCCACAGTACACTGTGAAGACAGTGAAGCATGGTTGCGCAAGCATCATGATATGGGGATGTTTCTCATACTACGGTGTTGGGCCTATTTATCGCATACCAGGGATCAGGGATCAGTTTGAATGCATCAGAATACTTGAAGAGGTTATGCTGCCTTATGCTGAAGAGGAAATGCCCTTGAAATGGGTGTTCCAACAAGAAAATGACCCCAAACACACCAGTAAACATGGAACATCTTGGTTCCAGACCAACAAGATTGACGTTATGGAGTGGCCAGCCCAATCCCCGGATCTTAATCCAATAGAAAACTTGTGGGGTGACATCAAAAATGCAGTTTCTGAGGCAAAACCAAGAAATAGAGAAGAACTGTGGAATGTAGTCCAATCATCCTGGGCTGGAATACCTGTTCACAGGTGCCAGAAGTTGGTTGACTCCATGCAACATAGATGTACAGCAGTTCTCAGAAACAGTGCTTATACAACTAAATATTATTAAGTGATTCAAAGGAAAGCAAAATCTTCAGACATTTTTCAGTTTATATAGTGAATGTTTGAGTTTGTAAAGAAGAATACAAACACTGCTATTTTTTTTTTTGAACAGTCTAATATTCACTTTTCTTCAATTTTTTTTAGAGGAACAACACAAATTTGATATATTTTTCTTCATGTTTTGATTTGGAATAGAATGTGTAGTGTTCCCAATGCATTTGTGTGTATGGAAATAAAGGCTATTAGAAGGATTTTGAGCTTTATTCACTTTTTTCAACACACTGCTATTATTTTGAACACAACTGTACATATTGACCCCAGGTTTGTGTTCATCAATACCAGTTATTAGCTTGACAGTAACACAGCAAGTATACCTAATGCTTTTGTGTGTTGTTTTATTACTTTACAAGGATGTGAATGCTGATAGGCCACTTTATGGAAGTTTCACTGAATTTTTTGGTCAGTTTCTTCAACTAAGAACTGTATCTCTATGGCTTTGTTTTTTTTTTCTCTTTTCCTAGATATGCATTCTGGTTATGCCAAAAATATCTCTGGCAACTCTTTCCCAAATATGATTTGCAAGAAATTCATTGATAATTGATCAATTTAGTTCACAGAATATAATATTACATAGGTATGGAGTTAGCCTTTTTTTTATCACATTAAATGAATATGTAAAGGGCACATGTAGTGGTTTCTGCATTTTATTTGTTAAGCCTTAATATAAAACATATTTTAGTCAGGTGAAATTACATATTACATTATATACTTTATAGACCCATTATTAAAATTTCATTCAAGCTTTAACAGATTAATTTCATTTCAAAAGATATTTTCAATCATTTTAAATCTTCAAATGCCAGCAAGTAAAGAGGGTTAGACAAGCCATAGATTAATCGATTTTTTTCCTTTCACCACTGACTGTGTTGATGGGGGAATGCATCTCGCAGCAACATTGTTTTCTGCTGACAGAGAGCTTTCCCGGCCGGCAGAATACAATTATTACTGCTAGTGGCTATAGCCGTGGGCAGTAATTGCATGCTAAAAATCAGAAACAGAAAGATTGATGGATTGAGTTGGGTACAACCAGCCTGCCCACAGATAGAGAAAATCTCACCTGTCCCTGCTTAATCAACCGAGATTCAATCCATCTATTTCCAACTTTAGTTTTTATTTTTTTTCAGCAGCAATACAAACATGGTGAATGGAGGAATCCCCCTCGCCTTGACATTTTATTTTAACAGTGCCTTCAGAATACACTGATCTTCAAAACATGAATTGCTACTATCCAATAGTCCAGTTTAGTAGTAAAGACTATCCTGCAGTGACTGATCAACAGGCTTCATAAGCCAACAATGCAGATCTGAAACAGATGCAATTGGTAACTTGGATTCTTCACAGCATAAGGCTCAGTTTACATCTAGGGTGGCTACGGGTGTGGGAATAGTCTCACTTCCAGCATCCGCGAGCAACCCAAGTGAAAGCGTGCTGCTGTGCTGTGAGAAAATGCGCGGGGCCGCCATTCATTCTGAATGTCACCCCCACTCATGTAAAAATGCAGCACGTGTGGGTGCAAGAATTACAGGGAAATCGCATGGTCAAAATGACCATGTGATTTCCTTGCGAGCCGTGTTTTGAACAAGGTGCATGTACCTTTTTCTGCGGGAAACGCAGGCATGCCAGCCCATTCAAATAAATGAGCTGCCTTGCCAGAGCAAACACGGCCTGCAAAATGACATGAACCAAGCGTAAAATCAATTTATTTAGTATAGACAGAGGTATCAAATCCAGAAAGCAGCTTACATCGTTCAGCCCTCAAAATACACTGATCAGTAGCTACAGCTGATTGGCTGCAGCTGCTGATCAATGAAAGATTTTCCAACATATCCCTTCGACAGAAGTCAATTTCTGTTGAGCGGGAGAGGCCACACATTGATCAAAATTTGATAAGTGTATAGCCAGCTTTTTATCTGAGGATCCTGCCATGAAGATTCATCTTAAAGCACTTCCTGCTATTTGGTGACACCGCTGTGTCATCTCATGGCAATGTAAAAAAAATTAAATATCAAGTATATTAGTACAAAATGGCAGTTGTCTATATAATGTACAGTGCTTTAGCAAACTAAATATCATTTGCTAGTTGTTTACATATACTTTATTATTTTGTATTGTATTGCAGTTAGAGCTTAAGGTTCCCTTTCCTACTTTTATTGGACTCGTTTGCACCTTTGTTGTAAAAAGATCTGTTGTTTACAGAGCTCAATAACTCAAACTAAAATTTAACCACATAGATGAATTAGACAGATCAGACTTAGTCAGCCTGTACGGATTACTATTGCTGTATTCTACGGAAGCCAAGTGGGAGTGGGTACTTGCCAGAAATAAGTACCTGCTCCCTGAAAAAAATGCCTTCAACAGTGATAGAGGAGGGGAGGAAGATAAGCTAAACTCCCTTTTTAAGTGAAGTTCTACTTTAAATGTCTTTGTTTTAATTGCAGGCAGTGTACTTGAATTTAACCTGAAATCTGCCTTTTGCATTCCCTGTACAGCAGAGCTCAGACGGGGGTGGGGGGTGAAGCAGCCACCCTGTTGCATAGCAGTGCAAGGGGAATGCTGACAGGAGTGAGCAGTGTGGCAGAGCGTTGAACTCATCAGTCTTCTCATTCTCCTTTCATTGTCCAGTTGCAAGGTGAAGAGATCTTTACGTGTTTCTGTACTACAGTAGAGAACAGGGGCGGACTGACAGCTCATGGGGCCCCCGGGCAATAGGGGATTATGGGGCCCCTGTGTCCTTGCCCAAACTCAAAAAAGCCTATGAAAAAGGTATCAGGGGCATCTCATGGGGCCCCCTACTGACCCCGGGCCCTCGGGCAGTGCCCGAGTTTCCAAGTGGTCAGTCCGCCCCTGGTAGAGAATAATCTGGTCTCATGCCATGTAGCACAGTGTGGTGTGGTAGACCTCTATGAGTTCACCATACACATTACAATCTTACCATGAAAAAGTTGAATAATCAGCTTTAGTTGTACTAAAATGTATAGCATAAGGACGTACCTATTTTTTACACTATCCAATTAATCTGAATCCAGTCTTTGCATTACATGGTGATCGTCACATCCAAAGGAGATTGGAAAATTAGATTGTAATGTGTGTGATGCACCTAAATCTCAGACTAAATGAACAGAAATACAAACTCCCCAACAAAACATTTTTCAGGCATAAGAACCAAATAATGGGAGCATGGGACTGGATCTCTAAATGATATAAATACAAAGGATTCTCTGCATTATTGAATGTTAAACATTAAAGTGGAGACATCAACGTATAGACCAATAGATCGTAACCTTCTGAATTTTATTTAAACATTGCAAGGCCTTATCAATTATTATTCATGTCGATAAATAATGAGTTTTGAGAAATGCTGTCTAATCACAGGACTCCATAATAGACTCAAGGTTCTAACCGGGGTATAAAAATAAACAGTGCATGTATGTTTTGAATACTAAGGATATGTTGGGGAACTTAATCTTAGTAATTAAGTGCTTTCAACTTTATTATCCTTGTAACAATCCTCCATAAGTAAACTGGTCGAACTGTCAAGGAATGTCAATCCACACACTCATACCAGCGACATGTTAAGGATCAGATTAAAGAGTGTGTAAAATAACAAAAGTACATACACATTACATATATAGTGCTTATGTTTGTTTAGCAAATACACACACATATGAATAATGCTCTTTTTTGGTTTAAAGAATAAAGCTGGTCATAGAGAATTCAGTTTTTTCATTCAACTGGTTTAATGAGTTAAATTAGATAATTGAAAAAAAACGAGCACAATTCCTCCATTTTGTCATTTGAGTTGGATGGGGGAATCCTTTGCGCTGTGTCTTTATATTCTCACAGCGGGGAGACATCCCTGCCATCAGAATACACTGATCATTGCTGCAGGTTATAGCGTGCAGCGCTGATCAAGAGGGAATTTTCCATCAGGCCAGTTGTACAGAAGTCAATCTACCGGTACATCGACTTCTGTACAACGACAGTGTCCATACTTGGATCAAAAGAACCACCTGAAATTTCAATCTATCTATGGACAGCTTAATTGTAGACTATTAAAGCTTTTAAAGCATTAAAGTTTAATGTAGAAAATCTTTTCTAGGCCTTTTTGTCAGAGAATAAGTGCAATTACTCTGTACCTGAATGGTGGGTGTCACTAAATTACGCAATGGGAGGGACTTAAAATTGACTGGTTAAATAAAACCTGAGTGTATTCCCTGTATTCATGGCACACATATCCCACAGCCCTCACAGTACCCACACAATACATTTTTATTATTGTGCCACAAGCAAGAATCTAACACACAAAACTCTTTTCAATCTACGTTACAGAAGACCTTCATAAAATAATCAGTGGCTACAAAGCAACCAGTGGCTGCTGAGACAACAAACATTTTGGCCAGAAGTATGTAATGTAAAATATAGAATAAAGAGTGCAGTGGACAGGAGAATGTGATATATAGGCCGCCAGCATACAGAGTGCAGTGGTCAGGAGTATGAAATGTACAACTAATCGCATATAGTGCAGGGCCTAAGTGTGTAACACACAGAGTGCAGGATTTAGGAGTGTGTAAAATACAAAGTGCAGGACTTATTAGTGTATATCACACAGGGCACAGGGCTCGCGTGTGCATATCGCACAGGGCTCAGCAGGGCAACTGGCACAGGTGCAGGAGTCAGGAGTGCATTTTAAACAGGGCAAAGGTGTCAGGAGTGCATATGGCACAGGGCACAGAGCTCAGGAATGGGTAAAACATGGGACATTTATAATCAAAAATTCTACAGTAACTTGTGCATGACTCATTTTTGACTTGTGAACTCTGTGAGATAACCATGCCAGACCCTTGTACTTCTGTTCCCTGCAGTCTTTGTATGATGACTCCCAGACCCCTGCACTCTGTGTGTTATACACTCCTGACACAGTATTCTATGTGACAACCACTTCTTAACCCCTGTGCTCTATGTGACAGTTACTCCTGGCCCTGCACTCTGTGTTATGGACTTCTGACACTTGCACTCTCTGAGTTATGCTCTCCATGCTCCTACACTCTCCTGTGTACTTTCTTCTATGCATTACACACTGCCGAGCCCTTTATTCTGTGCAATACACACTCCTGAGCCCTTCACTCTGTGCATTACACCCTCTTGACCCCTTCACTCTCTGTGTTATGCATTCCAGGTCTCTGCATTGTGTGTGAGCCTTGAGCTCAGTTAGACCCACTGGTTCTTATACATTACATGCTTATGAGCTCTGTACTTTGAATGCTTTGTAATTCTGAGCCCTACTCTCTGTGTTTTATTATCCCCCTGACCCCTGCACAATAAACACTACGTTGTACGTTTCATACACCTGACCACTGCGCTCTGAATGCTGAGTTTTATATGACATACTGTGAAAATGTAGAATAGACTCCCTCAAGAGTTGGTTCTGGCCAGCTCAGTGGATTGCTTTAAAAAAGGCCTGGATTGTTTCTTAGATACACAGAATATAACTGGATACTAACATTTATAGGTAAAGTTGGTCCAGGGAATATCTGATTGCCTCTCGGGGGATCAAGAAGGAATTTTTTCCCATGCAGGAGCAAATTGGATCATGCTTTGCTGGGTTTTTTCCTACCTCTGGATCAACTGTGGGTACAGAATTATAACTTTTTTTTTTTAATGGTTGAACTGGATGGACTTTTGTCTTTTTTTAGCCAGACTAACTATGTAACTATACTCCTAACCAGTGCACTATACTACACTCATATCTCATGCATATCTACCCTCAGCTATGATTAAGACCCACTGAGGGTAGATACACGTGAGCCTGGAGGACTGTATGTTGTATTCCCTTAAGTAAATAAAGTATTGCAAGAGCTAAAGCGGGTGCCAGCTATATTCATTCAGTGGCTATGTTATACATGAACCCCGCACTGTATAGGCTATATTGTATTTTATATTACGCTGGTTAATAGAGTCCCAACTATTTTAATTATACAGGATTTTTGCAACCTAAAAAAACCTTCAGCTCATCAGCAGCCACAACAGGTATTGCACTACGCAGCAGAAAGGTCGATGCTTTCTAAATATTAGGCCAAATGTGTTTGCAGAGTAATTGATGTTCATCACTGTATTCTCTGTAAGAGATGCTGGCTTGCCACATTTTAAATAGACTGTATAGACTAAAGCAGCCCATAGATGATTCAGGTTTTTTTTCCCCGATGGGACCGGTAAAGGTGATGGCAATAAAAAAAAGATTACATTTCTTGGTGATATTTATGTTTATGAATTGATTTTTTTTAGGACACAATTATTATGAGATAAAATAATTATTGATGTTATAATAACTTTTAGTGAGTGAAGCCTAGTTTTTAGTTTGCAATTACATATACAGTATATAGTGGGGTAGGCATATTTTCTTGTTACACATCCAGATTTGCTTCCTCTGTTCCTTACCAGTCCTCTTATTTCACTGTAAGCCTGCCAGATACTTTTTTTCATTCATAATTCAGTTTGTTAATGCTGACCTGGGCCACACTGAATCAAGTGAAGTATATTTCAATGCAGGCCCGCTTTATAATGAGTGCTCCAAAAACATAAAAAGGCACAGGGGTTCTGATGTACTAGATGGGATGACTGGTCATGCATGCACTGGCTGAAAAAAGCACATTATGAATGTCTTAAAGAAGAACTGAACTCTGGAAGGTGTACCCTAAAAAAGACAAGTTGTGGGAAAAGGCCTAGTCACCACCATTGCCTACAGCTGATCTTTCCTTATTCTTGACTTCCTATGCAAAGTTCTGCACTGTGTCTCTATGTGGAGGCAGCCATCTTGGTAGAGGCTTGGTTTTGCTTCCTCATGTTGGAGCCTTCAGCAAGGAAAATAATGAGCAGCACAGTAATGATATCATCAACTGAGACTAGCAGTCAGTTACGCCTTAGATCTCACACTGCAGATATACAGCTATTAGGCTGTAAATTAAATCTGAAGCTTGTAAAAAAACTTTATTGAGGCATTGGCTAGATAAGACCAATAAGGTCCCTCTAATGATGTGTGCCCATCTAGGGACTGCTGCTTCTTTCTTGAAAAATGTTACTTACCTGCAGCCTCTGACAGCAATGTCACCGCTGAAGTTCCAGCAACGAAACTGATAGTTAGGGTTGAAGCACAACAATCACAGTGGATCACTCACTGTGCAGCTACTCCATTCAGAAAATAGCTTGTATTCTTTTCAAAGACTACATGGATTTTTGTGATCGGACAAGGGGAGATAGTGCTTTTCATACCCTTATATCTAATCACATGGAGTGGAGTATGTACAAGTGGGCATAATCATTTAGGTGTGCATAGGACAGTGGGGCTGATTTGCTAAAGGCAAAGAGGCTGTTCACTTTGCAAGGGAATTTTTCCTTACCTTAGTAAATGAGGTGAAGCTCCGCTGGCTTCTATCATCCAATCACCAAAAAAATACAGTTCTTTTTTCCTTCTATGTGATTGAATATTCTTTGCAAAGTAAATTTACACCAAATTCACTAAGCTAAGAGAAAAGTCCCTTAAGAAGCTAAAATTCCCTGCAAAGTGAACAGCGTATTTGCCTTATTAAATCAACTCCGATATGTCTAAATTTAGTTCTGACACTGAAGCACAGAGAGAATAATGGCAGAATTGCTCCCAATTTGTCATGTATTTGATACCCCAAACGTGCACTTTCCTTTCTGTACATTGATTTTGTACTTTACCTATATAAAAATAGCCAAAGCTACAGGATGATACCCCCATTCTGGCATTGCACGACTAAATGCGGGATGAGGATGGGGATCTTTTTTTTCTCACCTTGTGTAAACAACTCCAACAGCCCAGATGTGGCTAGTCATTGACTAATCGCCCTGGGCGCCATTTGAAATACTATTTTATGTATCTGCATTACCAAAACGCATTACGAATTCATGCTTGGAACCTTGGCAATGCAGGTAGATAAAGAATGCAGGAACTTTGTATTAATCTGAGTCTGAAGTTAATACACCGTTTCTGTGTTTGATCATTTCCACACTGACACATTCATATATCTTCTGTGTTTTTTCTCTTTTTTTCTCCTATTGAAATACGTATTGAAATTCTTTCTAACGTTTTACATCAGCAGTTTCCAGAAAGATACACTGGGAGCTAATAGGATTAATGGAAATGCATGGGCAAGATTTCAAGGCAACTTAAAAAATGTAAGTTAAAACTGAAGGGAGCCTTTGTTTTTCACAAGGGACTTGTAAAAATGCACAGCACAGAGCTCACACAAGCAAATCCTTACAATATCTGTGCAATTATTCATTTAAATAGATTCACTGCATGCATTGTAGCTTGCAGTGACAGTATGTTATGTGTTAACATGGGCTTCATGTTTATTTAACCAATGTTTACTTATGAAATGCTGTGAAGGTAAAAATGAATACAGTATATATATATATATATATATATATATTTTTTTTTTTTTTTCAATTGAATCTATGATTCCACTGAAAGATGTCTGATGTGAGAGAAATACTGTTTGTAAGCTACCAGGGCTGATTAGAGAAGAATCCAAGGTTTGTTCTGAACACAGGTTTGGACTGAGCTTTGAATGTTTAGGCATGTATCCAAACATCAGACTTTTTGTTCGTTTGGTGGGAACATCATGAGTACTGGTGGTATATCCCTTGTCATGAATACTAGCAGTATTCTATTGTCATGAATCCTCGTGGTATTTCCCGTGTCATGAATACTAGCGGTATTTCCCGTGTCATGAATACTAGCGGTATTTCCATTGTCATTGAATACTAGCGGTATTTCCATTGTCATGAATACTAGTGGTATTTCCCTTGTCATGGATACTAGCGGTATTTCCCGTGTCATGAATACTAGCGGTATTTCCCGTGTCATGAATACTAGCGGTATTTCCATTGTCATTGAATACTAGCGGTATTTCCATTGTCATGAATACTAGCGGTATTTCCCTTGTCATGGATACTAGCGGTATTTCCCGTGTCATGAATACTAGCGGTATTTCCCATGTCATGAATACTAGCAGTATTTCCCATGTCATGAATACTAGCAGTATTTCCCATGTCATGAATACTAGCGGTATTTCCCATGTCATGAATACTAGCGGTATTTCCCATGTCATGAATACTAGCGGTATTTCCCATGTCATGAATACTAGCAGTATTTCCCATGTCATGAATACTAGCGGTATTTCCAGTGTCATGAATACTAGCGGTATTTCTCGTGTCATGAATACTAGCGGTATTTCCAGTGTCATGAATACTAGCGGTATTTCCCATGTCATGAATACTAGCAGTATTTCCCATGTCATGAATACTAGCGGTATTTCCAGTGTCATGAATACTAGCGGTATTTCTCGTGTCATGAATACTAGCGGTATTTCCAGTGTCATGAATACTAGCGGTATTTCCCGTGTCATGAATACTAGCAGTATTTCCCGTGTCATGAATACTAGTGGTATTTCCCTTGTCATGAATACTCGCGGTATTTCCCTTGTCATGAATACTAGCGGTATTTCCCGTGTCATGAATACTAGCGGTATTTCCCTTGTCATGAATACTAGTGGTATTTCCCTTGTCATGAATACTGGCGGTATTTCCCGTGTCATGAATTCTCGCGGTATTTCCCGTGTCATGAATACTAGCGGTATTTCCCTTGTCATGAATACTCGCGGTATTTCCCTTGTCATGAATACTAGCGGTATTTCCCGTGTCATGAATACTAGCGGTATTTCCCATGTCATGAATACTAGCAGTATTTCCCATGTCATGAATACTAGCAGTATTTCCCATGTCATGAATACTAGCAGTATTTCCCATGTCATGAATACTAGCAGTATTTCCCATGTCATGAATACTAGCGGTATTTCCAGTGTCATGAATACTAGCGGTATTTCCCGTGTCATGAATACTAGCGGTATTTCCAGTGTCATGAATACTAGCGGTATTTCCTGTGTCATGAATACTAGCAGTATTTCCCGTGTCATGAATACTAGTGGTATTTCCCTTGTCATGAATACTCGCGGTATTTCCCTTGTCATGAATACTAGCGGTATTTCCCGTGTCATGAATACTAGCGGTATTTCCCTTGTCATGAATACTAGTGGTATTTCCCTTGTCATGAATTCTCGCGGTATTTCCCATGTCATGAATACTCGCGGTATTTCCCTTGTCATGAATACTCGCGGTATTTCCCTTGTCATGAATACTAGCGGTATTTCCCGTGTCATGAATACTAGCGGTATTTCCCATGTCATGAATACTAGCAGTATTTCCCATGTCATGAATACTAGCAGTATTTCCCATGTCATGAATACTAGCAGTATTTCCCATGTCATGAATACTAGCGGTATTTCCAGTGTCATGAATACTAGCGGTATTTCCAGTGTCATGAATACTAGCGGTATTTCTCGTGTCATGAATACTAGCAGTATTTCTCGTGTCATGAATACTAGCGGTATTTCCAGTGTCATGAATACTAGCGGTATTTCCAGTGTCATGAATACTAGCTGTATTTCCCGTGTCATGAATACTAGCAGTATTTCCCGTGTCATGAATACTAGTGGTATTTCCCTTGTCATGAATACTAGCGGTATTTCCCGTGTCATGAATACTAGCGGTATTTCCCGTGTCATGAATACTAGCGGTATTTCCCTTGTCATGAATACTAGTGGTATTTCCCTTGTCATGAATACTAGCAGTATTTCCCATGTCATGAATACTAGCGGTATTTCCAGTGTCATGAATACTAGCGGTATTTCTCGTGTCATGAATACTAGCGGTATTTCCAGTGTCATGAATACTAGCGGTATTTCTCGTGTCATGAATACTAGCGGTATTTCCAGTGTCATGAATACTAGCGGTATTTCCCATGTCATGAATACTCGCGGTATTTCCCTTGTCATGAATGTGATTCCATCTTAAAATTTATACCAGACCCTAAGAATCTGCTGTGAAATTTAAAGGGGAGTCATGCCTTTTTTTCCTGGGGTCTTCCAGTAGCATCTATGCTGGACCCTTATCTAGAGTAAGGTATATTATAATTGAAGGGAATCCCCAGCCTCTTTCTTTACAAACAGAAATAAAGCAGCTGACGCTATCATTTAACAGCAAGATAAATCTCTTTTTTTCTTTAAATATAAGCTTTTCTGTAGTAGGTTGTTTACATCATACAGATGTACCACTTCACAGGCTGGTCAAGGGCTTCCGCCAGGCATGATGTATAATGTGGTTGTGAACCTGGAAAATATAAAACAATTCATTATACAATTTAAATCCCCCTGATTCCATCTGTGGTAAGAAAACGTGCTGGGAGGAGCTCAGCAGTGACATCATCATGCCCCCTGTCTTGTCAGAGCAACATGGCCGTACTATGACTGTCTCTTAATCTTTTGAGTACCCTTCCTTTTTTAATAAATGGTATTTCAATATATTACACTATGGAGTTCTTCTCTGATTTTTCCATGTCTGATTTATTTGGGTTTTATGCACCAGAATCCCTCTACTGGAAAGGACGACTGAAACTGACAATGTTATGATCAGTGCTAACTGACCTCCATTATTCTGGGTTCTTTCCTTCTGGTAAGCAGTCTATATAAATAGAGGTGGTGGAGCACTGAAGCACTTACAGCGAGGAAAACTGATGTCTTTTAGGACTTTTGTGGGACTTTATCACATATGTATTGAGCATGTAGTTTATTTGTATTACTATATAATTGTCCTGTGTTTGGAATTATTTATGTATGTTGATATATTTATTTTTCCACTACTGTGGATTGGTTTAAAGAAACAGCACAACACATTGCTTTGTATATTTATTTAGACATTTTATATTGGATATCGATGAGTGCTACTGTTCACAAGGAGAGACATTTGGTTCATACTGAGCGTAGTTTTTGTTTTTTTAATGTAGGGTCGCCTGCACCAGGGTTTTGATCTTAGTTCTACATCTAGAAACACTTCCATTCTCTAGCAACTCTCCCTGCTGTGTTGAACTGACTTAATCAGATGCCAGGAAATCGGTGGGGACCACCCTTCCCTGTGATTGACAGACTATGCAGACATACAGACACGGGGTTACTGTGCTGTGCTCGCTCATGAGCTGAGTCTGTTTTGCTGGAGGGCCTGTATAGCTGGCAGGGATCATGTGATGTCACATCTCCAACTCCTAAATCTCCAGTCCTAAGCTACGCCAAAGGACAGGTGGCTTTAGGAGGGCAGAGACAAGCCCAGGAAGAATTTTGTAAGAGGTAAATGCAATTCAATTTAAGTTGTTATGGTATTACCTATTAAATGGTGCTATAGAGTTTACTTTTCTGGATTGAGGTTTACAACCAATTTAAGCTTTGACATTTTTAATTGTTAATGTTTCATTTTAAGCATTATTAAAATCGACTCCCCCGTCAAATGGAATTTTTTTTTACAAATTTTTGTTGCCCTGGTACATGTACCCCAGAACAGCGCAGCAAACTACCCTAGATTTATCATTTTGCATCTAAAGAATTCTCATATTCTGGTATTACAGGATGTGTGGAAGGGGGTAAATAAAATTAATATACAGCTGTGCTCAAATGTTTGCATACCCTTGGAGAATTGGTATGAAACAATATGTACCATTTTTAAAGAAAACATGTGAATGAGTGAGCAAAGCAAAACACATTTCTTTTACTTCTTATGAGATTCATATTCAACTCTAGGTCATAACAGAATGGCACAACCATAAAACAATACATGCCAACAAGTAAACAAATAAAATAACCCCGTTCAAAAGTCTGCATACCCTTAGTTCTTAATATTGTGTACTGCCCCCTTTAGCATCAATGACAGCTTGCAGTCTTTTATAATAGTTGTCTATGAGGCTCCAAATTCTTGCAGGTGGTATAGCTGCCCATTTGTCTTGGTAAAATGCCTCCAGCTCATGCATAGTTTTTGGTTGTCTTGCATGAAACACATTTTTGAGATCTCCCCAGAGTGGCTCGATGATATTAAGGTCAGGAGACTGTGATGGCCATTCCAGAACCTTATCTTTTTCTGCTGTAACCACTCGAGGGTCATCTTGGCCTTGTGCTTATGGTCCTTGTGATGCTGGAAAGTCCAAGAACATCCCATGTGCAGCTTTCATGCAGAAGAATGCAAATTGTCTGGCAGTATTTTCTGGTAACATGCTGCATTCATCTTGCCATCAATGTTCACGAGAATCCCTGTGCTTTTAGAGCTCACAGCCCCCCCCCCAAAACATCAGTGATTCATCACCATGCTTCACAGTGGGGATGGTATTTGTGTCGCTGTTGACCCCTCTCCAAACATAGCACTTGTGACCATAAAGCTCTATTTTGATCTCATCACTCCAAATGACAGTGTGCCAGAAGCTGAGAGGTGTATCAAAGTGTTGTCAGGCATATTGTAACTGGACTTTTTTAGCACATTGGTACAGAAAGGCTTCTATCTGGCAATGCAACCATGCAGCTAATTTTTGTTCAAGTATAGTCGTATTGTGCTCCTTAAAACAACCACACTGTCCTGTATTTCTCAGGAGGTTACTTGTGGGTTTTTCTTTGCATCCTGAACAATTTTTCTGGCAGTTGTGGCTTCAATCGTCCTTGGTCTACCCGACCGTTGCTTGGTATCAAGAGATCCTCAAATTTTCCTCTTCTTAACAAGTGATTGAACAGTACTGACTGACATATTCAAGGCTTTGAATATCTTTTTATATATCCTTTTTCATCTTTATAAAGTTCCATTACCTTGTAACGCAAGTCTTTTGGCAGTTCTTTTTTGCTTCCAGTGGTTCAGTATTTACCCTCCTCAGTGCATCCACATGAAAGCTAACAAGCGCATTGACTATATATACACAGACAGGAATTGCAATTGTAATCCCACAGATGTGGGAAATTACCCTTTAGTTGCCATTTTAATCTGTGTGTGTCACCTTGTGTGTCTGTACCAACACCAAACATTCCAAGGTAAGTAAACTTTTGATCATGGCCATTTGGGTGATTTCTGTTATCATTATGATTTAAAAAGGAGCCAAACAACTATGTGATAATAAATGGCCTCATATGATCACTATCCTTAAATAAAAGTCAGTTTTTGGCATGATCAGTCATATTTTCAATATCAGTGCCAAAATTTCACAATTTCTGCCCGGGTATGAAAACGTTTGAGCACAACTGTATCATGACAATGCACCACATAAAATGAGGCTAGTTTACTAAAGGCTCCTTTCACAAGGGACAGACTCCAATTAGATCAGCAGGGGATCTGTCTGCTGATCCCCTGCTAATCTGGGTGACATGGCTGGATGACATGGACGGAGCATGCTCTGTTCTATGGACCAGCTGGTATAAATGGACTCTGCTATCCACTTACGCCCGATTGCCCCATAATCCAATCCACATAGATGGAGGGGGACAATCCCTTTCGTTTTTGTTTAGCAGACCTCATAGGATTGGAGGTAGGCAGGTGTGAAGCCCTGCACCCTATGAATACGTGCTTAGCACGAAACGCGTCAGGGCTACAGCTTCTGGACATCTAGCCACCGCTGGTGGCCATCCTGAATTTTTTGGTCAGTATCTGTTATTTTTACCTTCATACTTTAATAAAAGCTCATCAAACAGTATCACATTATGTGATGTCCCTTATTGGGCTCTCTCTGTGAGCGCTATCCTCTGCAGTGCCTGTCCTTAAAGGTGACTCCATGATGCTGTGAGTGGGTAACGAAAGATGAACCCCAGGATCCTGTCCTGTCTGTGACAAGATGCTGATAGTGAATACAGCCTGTTCTGAATACAGAAGAGCCTTCACGTGTTTGATGATACAGGAGTTTTTCCTAATGCGTATCTAATACGCACTTCTGGTGAGTGCGCATTTTATTCATTACCTACCACCTCTGGATCACATATTCCCACCATAAATAGGGACTCTACAAGATCTCCATATCATATGTCTTCTCATTTGGACGTTATTTCACTTGCCTTGAATTATTAATATGATCACTACGCTATTGCACGTTGATTAATGCTCTATATATGGCATATCACATGGTCATACTATTTATAGCGCTGCACCTATATTATCTACATATTGCTTTGGAAGATGTATTGGTTACCTTTTTTTGGTGTTCTAGCCGCTCTCTTGATATATTAATAATTAATTTTTTTCTAGGTAGCGCTCACTAGATAACCTATTACTCAGGTGTAAACGGAAGTCAGTTTAAACTTGCCGGTCCATAGGGGTGAATGGAGGGTCCAATCAGGTCCACCTGAAAAACGGACAGTGCAATTGATATGTGTTTCAGTGCGGTGCGATTTGAGCCCATTTATTTTGATTTGGCTCAAATCACACAGCACCGCACCAAAGTGTTGCTTGCACTTATTTTGGAACAGCACTGCAACCGAATTGCATGGTCGTTTGTACTATGCAATCTAGTGCAGGCCACTGTACTATGTTTGCAATCTGTATTTAAGGTGTTGTTAAGATTGCACTGACATCCGTTGTAGATTACAAGAATAGTGTGATTTGAATGCACTGCAGGAAATGCACATGGATCACAGGATTTCTGCACTGCATTCTAGTGTGAATCCAGGCTAATAGATTGCGTGGATATTCACTTTGATTGCTCATTCATGTGGAAGCCAAAATCCTGTTTGCTTATTGTCCTGTGCATGATTGGGTATTCAAGTCAATGAAAATGAACTTTTTGCATGATTTGGCTACTAAAATGAATACAGGTTTACCTTGGTTTACGAACGCCTCGGTTAACGTAATTTTCGGTTTACGAATTAAAATCCATTGAAAATAATGGCTCAGTTTACAAATTTTTTTTTGCAATATGAGCGGATTAATTGGTTTTCAATGCATTAACATTTTTTTTTTAATCATGTCCCTTTATGCCTTTAAAGTGCACTTTATAAAGAGTTTTGAACAGATTAGACTTTTTTTTTACTTTTTTCTGACCTCCGGAATGGATTAACTGGTTTTCAATGCATTTACAAATTTTTTTTTAATCATGTCCCTTTATGCCTTTAAAGTGCACTTTATAAAGAGCTTTGAACAGATTAGACTTTTTTTTTTTACTTTTTTCTGACCTCCGGAACGGATTAATTGGTTTTCAATGCATTTACAAATTTTTTTTTTAATCATGTCCCTTTATGCCTTTAAAGTGCACTTTATAAAGAGTTTTGAAAAGATTAGACTTTTTTTTTACTTTTTTCTGACCTCCGGACCAGATTAATTATAAAGATTTTTAAACAGATAAAACTTTTTTTGGCCTTCTTCTGACCTCCAGAATGAATTAATTGGTTTTCAATGCATTTACAAATTCATTTTTAATCATGTCCCTGTACAGTATTTATGCCTTTAAAGTGCACTTTATAAAGAGTTTTGAACACATAGAATATATTTTTTTTACTTTTTTCTGACCTCTGGAACGGATTAATTGGTTTTCAATGCATTCCTATGGGAAACCGCGTTTCAGTTTATGAATTATTCGCAATACGAAAAATCCTGCAGGACGAATTAAATTCGTAAAGTGAGGTAAGCCTGTATTCACACAACAGAATGAGTGAAGATGTTCAGCACCTTTATAAGAACAGCCCTTGTCTTTCTCCGGAGACTGTTAAGGGATGCAATATACATAACTCTCATTTACTGGCTGCTGAACCAACAATAGTGAATACTCAGATGTCGGTTATAATGTGGTTGGCCTGGTGTTGTGATATGGAGGTGAGGGAAGATCTCACTTATAATTTGACTTGAGCTTACAATGTTTTTTCTTGCTCCCCAGTGCTGTAAAGAGAGAAAAAAGGAAGGTAAGTACAGTATATGGTCTGGAAATGGGGTAATTTCAGTGAATCTATGCAAGGGGGATGCACAGGTCCCCTTTAAAGTACACCTGTCATAAGAGACATATGGAGACTGCCATTGCTGGCTGCCTGAAAAAGCTAGCTACCTGTCTTTGTTTGTTAAAGGATAAGGTGGAAAGTTCACAGTCTCAGAAACTCAGAAGCTGAAATTAGCATATAAAAATGATTCTCTGACTTGCTTTTTATTATCACTTTTTCTTTCCTCATTCTCATCTGTTTTATAATTGTTAGTCTTTACCAACTCTTTTATTTCTTTTCACTTTCATATTCTCTTGTATTTTTTCTAGCAACGCGAGTTGTCAAAAGATGGGTCTGCAACCAAGATTATGTTACACCTTTATGCTATGTTAATGGAAATTCAACTCTGTATATAACACAACTCAAGATTAAACAGTGCCTAGCTACAGTAACAATAGGTTTGAATACAGTGATATGACTTCATTTTATTAAATATTTGAAATGCTTTCTTGTCAAACAAGTACATTTTCATATCATGGAATGTAATGCTAATGCAACCTAAATAAACTTTGATTCCGCAAATATAAAAAGTACAACAGTTCATATTTAGATAGTATTAGAGTTGCCCTCTCACATTTGTTAGTTTATTTTCGGTTTGTGTTTATCAATATATTATTCAAGTAAGGTAGATCTTAATATACCCCAGCAAGGTATAGTTGCTTTTTAGTCTCCACTCACATGTTCATTGTGCCTGTCTTGTAGAAGAGTGTCATTGCAGAGCAACTTTAAAACTATGACCATTCTGCCATAGATTAGAAGTGTGAACTACCATTGGGAAGGGATAGCAGATGGATGTTCTATTGCTATCTATCAAATTTTTTTCAAACTTTTCCTCGATCCCAAGTCTACAGGTGGCAATGTCTCGTAGATGTGTAGGCACAAACCAGTCACTTTCAGGCATCTGTGCTGGCCTTTAGGTCTTTAAACACAAACAGGCTCTTTGGGTCCATCCATGTTTAGTGTATTGAGCAAGGAAATGTTTCAGGCTCAATGTTGGAAAACAGTAGCAAGTAAACAAGAATTTCTAATCTGTATGATTGTTATTTCTTGAGAGAAACCAAATAGTTGTTAGATCAGCTCCCAGATTGTGCAACTGGTACAGATTTCTATAGGAGCTTCAACAGGAACTTCAAGACTAGTCTTAACCACTAACTCTCAAACACAGAAGAAAAATAATATTAGTGCTGAAATACCGATCACCTACCTGTTTTTTGTTAGTCCAGCACAGTTTTTTAATGTTGTGGTGACAGTGCTGTTATAGATGAGTGTTTCAAGCAGTGTATGTGATTGGTACATGCATGGCTCACTTTGAAGACTAACCAGCTCACTAATTTGTGCTCTGCACCAATCCTAAGGCAGCATGGCCTTCAGGCCTTTCCATATCAGACCCCTCCCCATAACTGCTACTGAAAAATGTAGTTCCTGAGCAGATAGTTACAACGCCAGGCTTTGAAATACTGCCAACTGTGATGCCTGCACTTTTAACCTCACCCTGCACAGCTCATGGGGTAACAATCTAAGCACCAATAGGCCAAGAGTGATTGTCACTGGGGAAGGTTAACAGAGCAGTTCACACTTCACACACACATGGTAGCTGACATTACCTGTTTTAACTGTAACACCCTAAAAAAGGACTATATCACTGGCTGCCACACCTAGACAGGAAAGTGACAAAGTTTTCACTACAGTAGTTCTTCAAAGAGAAGTTCTTTTTTCTAGTAAAAGCATTCAGACTCATCTTAACAATTTTTAAATATTTTAATGAGAAGAAAAGCAGTGCAAGAAAAGGTTCCAAAAATATATTACAACACATACATAAGCAAAAGTAAAATAAAAAGGGTTTACAGTAAAAGTGAAAAAACACGTATGTGTAATCTGCCAGGTCTTTGATTCAGTACAGATTTTGGATCCCAAGTCCCATCTGATATGGCAGAGCTACTGGTCCTCTTTAGTGACTCTCAGTATTCCTTAATAGTTGCAACAATAAGAAGAGAAATTGCTAAATGCTGCAGCTTTCATTTGTCCTGGAGTGTTGCAGAGCTAATTACACCCAATCAAAAGGTCCAAAAGACCTGTAATGAGTCGGAAGCAAGAGCTTGACTGCTAGTGGGTCGATGATTTTCAGAATGAGAAACAGGCCAATAAAGTTAGCTTCCTCATGGGACAAAACAGCTTCAGGTTGGGAGTAGAAAACCACCTTAGGACTCATAGCTTAAAGGAAGGTCATGTTATTTTTGACCTGTAAGCCCTAATATGTATGTACAAATTCAGACATCGAGAGCAACAAGACCAAACTGCCCTGTGTAGTACCAATGAAGCCTTTGCTGGAAAAATTTGCAAGTACCACTGGAAGTCCTGGCAGGGATTCTGAAAGTAAGAGTTCTGGAAGTCCTGGCAGGAATTCTAAGAGTACCATGGCAGCTATCAGAGCTACTCTGGATACTGAGAGTAGAGATGAGCGAATCGAACTTGGCGAAGTGGAATTCGTTTCGAATATTAGGAAAAATTCGATTCGCATCGAATCCGAATTTTAGAAAACTTCGGATGCACGAATCGAATTTTCCCCAATCAGCTGGCAAAAGTGTCACTGCAGAGAGCTCCGCTATTTCTGACAGTTCTCTGACAGTTCTGACAGTTAATTTACAGCGGTTGAAACATTGTATCTATTTGTTTCCATTTAGGATACAGATGTTTTTATTCGGAAATAAATAGATACAATGTTTCAACCGCTGTAAATGTGAAGGAACTGTCAGAGAACTGTCAGAAATAGAGGAGCTCTCTGCAGATACACCTTTTGCTGTACTGGAATTCTTCTTCTTTTCATTCTTCTTCTTCTTTTCATTCTTCTTCTTCTTCTTCTTTTCATTCTTCTTTTCATTCTTCTTCTTCTTCTTTTCATTCTTCTTCTTCTTTTCATTCTTCTTTTCATTCTTCTTCTTCTTCTTTTCATTCTTCTTCTTCTTCTTTTCATTCTTCTTTTCCTTCTTCTTCATCTTTTCATTCTTCTTCTTCTTCTTTTCATTCTTCTTTTCATTCTTCTTCTTCTTCTTTTCATTCTTCTTCTTCTTCTTTTCATTCTTCTTTTCATTCTTCTCATTCTTCCTTTAATTCTTCTTTTCATTCTTCTTCTCATTCTTCTTTTCATTCTTCTTCTTCTTCTTTTCATTCTTCTTCTTCTTTTCATTCTTCTTCTTCTTCTTTTCATTCTTCTTCTTCTTTTCATTCTTCTTCTTCTTCTTTTCATTCTTCTTCTTCTTCTTTTCATTCTTCTTCTTCTTTTCATTCTTCTTTTCATTCTGCTTCTTCTTCTTTTCATTCTTCTTCTTCTTTTCATTCTTCTTTTCATTCTTCTTCTTCTTCTTTTCATTCTTCTTCTTCTTTTCATTCTTCTTTTCATTCTTCTTCTTTTCATTCTTCTTCTTCTTCTTTTCATTCTTCTTTTCATTCTTCTCATTCTTCTTTTAATTGTTCTTTTCATTCTTCTTCTCATTCTTCTTCTTCTTCTTTTCATTCTTCTTTTTCTTTTCATTCTTCTTCTTCTTCTTTTCATTCTTCTTCTTCTTCTTCTTCTTCTTTTCATTCTTCTTTTCATTCTTCTTCTTCTTTTCATTCTTCTTTTCATTCTTCTTCTTCTTCTTTTCATTCTTCTTTTCATTCTTCTTCTTCTTCTTTTCATTCTTCTCATTCTTCCTTTAATTCTTCTTTTCATTCTTCTTCTCATTCTTCTTTTCATTCTTCTTCTTCTTCTTTTCATTCTTCTTCTTTTCATTCTTCTTCTTCTTTTCATTCTTCTTCTTCTTCTTTTCATTCTTCTTTTCATTCTTCTTCTTTTCATTCTTCTTCTTTTTCTTTTCATTCTTCTTTTCATTCTTCTTCTTCTTCTTTTCATTCTTCTTCTTTTCATTCTTCTTCTTCTTCTTTTCATTCTTCTTTTCATTCTTCTTCTTCTTCTTTTCATTCTTCTTCTTCTTTTCATTCTTCTTTTCATTCTTCTTCTTCTTCTTCTTCTTTTCATTCTTCTTCTTCTTCTTTTCATTCTTCTTTTCATTCTTCTTCTTCTTCTTTTCATTCTTCTTTTCATTCTTCTCATTCTTCTTTTAATTGTTCTTTTCATTCTTCTTCTCATTCTTCTTTTCATTCTTCTTCTTCTTCTTTTCATTCTTCTTCTTCTTCTTTTCATTCTTCTTTTCATTCTTCTTCTTTTCATTCTTCTTCTTCTTCTTTTCATTCTTCTTTTCATTCTTCTTCTTCTTTTCATTCTTCTTTTCATTCTTCTTCTTCTTCTTTTCATTCTTCTTCTTCTTCTTTTCATTCTTCTTCTTCTTTTCATTCTTCTTCTTCTTCTTTTCATTCTTCTTTTCATTCTTCTTCTTCTTTTCATTCTTCTTCTTCTTCTTTTCATTCTTCTTTTCATTCTTCTTCTTCTTCTTTTCATTCTTCTTCTTCTTCTTCTTCTTTTCATTCTTCTTTTCATTCTTCTTCTTCTTCTTTTCATTCTTCTTCTTCTTCTTCTTTTCATTCTTCTTTTCATTCTTCTTCTTCTTCTTTTCATTCTTCTTTTCATTCTTCTTCTTCTTCTTTCCATTCTTCTTCTTCTTCTTTTCATTCTTCTTCTTCTTCTTTTCATTCTTCTTCTTCTTCTTTTCATTCTTCTCATTCTTCTTTTCATTCTTCTCATTCTTCTTTTCATTCTTCTTCTCATTCTTCTTCTCATTCTTCTTCTTCTTCTTCTTTTCATTCTTCTTCTTCTTCTTTTCATTCTTCTTTTCATTCTTCTTCTTCTTCTTTTCATTCTTCTTCTTCTTCTTTTCATTCTTCTTTTCATTCTTCTTCTTCTTCTTCTTTTCATTCTTCTTTTCTTTCTTCTTCTTTTTCTTTTCATTCTTCTTTTCATTCTTCTTCTTCTTCTTTTCATTCTTCTTTTCATTCTCCTTCTTCTTCTTTTCATTCTTCTTTTCATTCTTCTCATTCTTCTTTTCATTCTTCTTTTCATTCTTCTTCTCATTCTTCTTTTCATTCTTCTTTTCATTCTTTTTCTCATTCTTCTTTTCATTCTTCTTCTTCTTCTTTTCATTCTTCTTCTTCTTCTTTTCATTCTTCTTTTCATTCTTCTTCTTCTTCTTTTCATTCTTCTTCTTCTTCTTCTTCTTTTCATTCTTCTCATTCTTCTTTTCATTCTTCTTTTCATTTTTCTTCTCATTCTTCTTTTCATTCTTCTTCTTTTCATTCTTCTTCTTCTTCTTTTCATTCTTCTTCTTCTTTTCATTCTTCTTCTTCTTCTTCTTTTCATTCTTCTTTTCATTCTTCTTCTTCTTCTTTTCATTCTTCTTCTTCTTCTTTTCATTCTTCTTCTTCTTCTTTTCATTCTTCTTTTCATTCTTCTTCTTCTTCTTCTTCTTCTTCTTCGTCGTGCCCCGTGACTGCCCAAATGAGTGAAGTGTGCGGTGATTCTAAGATCGACGGCACTCATCTGCATGTCATACTGACTGACAGTATTATTTCTCTTCCCCAGCAGACTCCAAGGGCATTTAAATTAAAGGTACAGTGTTCTGCACTAATATAAAGGCTCTCTGAAGCCTAGAAACCCTTTTAATAAGTTAAATTCGCGGCGAATAAATTCGCATCGAATCGAATTTCTCCCGCAAATTCGGCGAATCAGCCGAATCAAATTTTTGAATAATTCGCTCATCACTAACTGAGAGCAATGTGTTTATGAGGACAATCTCAAGTAGCTGTTTGTGCTCTGAACTGTTTTACTGAAGTATTACTTCTCAACTTGACTTTCTGATGTGATAGAGTCTTAGAGACCACACAATGCAGCCACATGTTACCCTGACTAAGTCTTAGAGACATTTCTGTGAAGAGTCCATGTTTGTGCTGCTTTCATTATTTTTCAGTGTTTGCAGTTTTTTTTCCATCCTAAACCTGTTTTACATGATTGCATTGCATTTGTTTAGTAAACTGCAAGTTACATTTACTCTTTGTCTGATAATGCTGCCGAACACCCATGTTGTAAAATAATCTTATTAATATTCTGTGAAGAGGCTATATCTCCCATCTATACTCCAATAATACATTGAAGTCCTTTCTTGATCTTATGGCTTCAGAGTTTTTCTTACCCAGGCAACAGTTTTATAGGAACCTTCAGTTGAATCATGCCCTCCAGGCACAGGCCAGACATTCCACATTGTCTTTAACTGACCACCCCTCCTTGAAGGAGGTGATGTTGGAAACCAGTAAAAAGGGTAGGATTTATTCTACTCTGCTTTCCACTGTACAAGATTCTGCTAAATTGCCTTGCAGGCGTAAGTGGGAACAAGACCTAGGATATTTTGGGGGAGAAACTTGGGAGCTGGGTTTACAGTCCACCCCCCTCAGTTCTGTTTCTCTGTCATCTAAATTGTCCCAATTGTTCCTGCTACATAGGGCTTATCGTACACCAGTCCAGTTTTATAACTAAGGCAGGTGGGATTCTCCTCTTTGCCCCAAATGTCTCAGTGATGAAAGTGACCTTATGCACCTGTTGGAGCGATGTCCTAAACTCTTTCAATACTGGAAAGGAGTCACTGATACAATATCTGTTGTGTTTATGCATACAGCTTGTATGGATTCTGTGGTTTGCTTACTGGGCACTATTGATGAGGAACTCTTTACTTCACCACAACATACAGTGAAGACAATAATTATTTGATCCCCTAGAGATTTTGTAAGTTTGCCCACTTACAAAGAAATGAAGGGTCTATAATTTTTATCGTAGTTGTATTTTAAATAATAGAGACAGAATATCAAAAATCCTGAAAAAAAAATATTTGATCCCCTACCAACCAACAATAATTCTGGCTCCTATTGACCGACTATATGCTCATGTGGTACACAGATTAGCCCTGTCAATTTAAGAAGGTGCTCCTAAAGACAACTTGTTATGTGTAAAAAAAACACCTGTCCACAGAATCTTTTTCTTCCATTCAAATGCCCTTTTTATCATGGGCAAATGACCAAAGAGCTGTCAAAGGACGTCAGGGACAAGATTGTAAACTTGCACAGGGCTGTAATGGGCTGCAACACCACCAGCAAGAAGCTTGGTGAGAAGGAGTCAACTGTTTGATCGATTATTCGCAGATGGAAGAAATACAAAATCACCATCAATCTCTCTCGGTCAGGAGCTTCTTGCAACAGTTCACCTAATGGCGTAAGGATGATCATGAGAAAAGTGAGGGATCAGCCGAGAACTGCAAAGGAGGATCTTGTAAATGATCTCAAGGCAGTTGTGACTACAGTCATCAAACAAATCATTGGTAACACAATACGCCGCCATGGATTGAAATCCTACAGCGCCCGCAAGGTCCCCCTCCTCAAGAAGGCACATGTACAGGCTCATCTTTAAGTCTGCCAATGAACATCTAAAAGTCTGCCAATGAACATCTAAAAGATTCACAGAAGGACTGGGAGAAAGTTTTGTAGTCAGATGAGATGACTCTGATTAGCTCTTTGGCACTAACTCGACTCTCCATGTTTGGAGGAAGAAAAATGCTGACTATGACTCTAAGAACACCATGCCTACAGTCAAGCATGGAGGTGGAAACATTATGCTTTGGGGCTGTTTCTCTGCCAAAGGTATATGCCAACTTTGTGCATTGAGGGGCCAATGCATGGGGCCATGTATTGTAAAATCTTGGATGAGAACCTTCTTCCCTCAGCCAGAACACTGAAGATGGGTCTTGGATGGGTCTTCCAGCATGACAATGATCCAAAACATACCGCCAAGGCGACAAGGGAGTGGCTCAAGAAGAAGTACAATAAAGTCTTGGAGTGGCCTAGCCAGTCTCCAGACCTTACTTCTATGGAAAATTTATGGAGGGAGCTGAAACTTTGGGTTGCCAAGCGACAGCCAAGAAACCTTAATGATTAGAGAAGATTTGTAAAGAAGAGTGGACCAAAATCCCTCCTGAGATGTGTACAAACATGGTAACCAACTACAAGAAATGTCTTACCTCTGTGCTTGCCAACAAGGGTTTCTCCACCAAGTACTAAGTCATGTTTTGCTTGGGGATCAAATATTTATTTTACTCAGTGAAGTGCAACTCAATTTATAACATTTGTATCATGTGTTTTTTTTTCTGGAGTTTTGGTTGATATTCTATCTCTATCATTTATAATAAACCTATGATAAAAATTATAGACCCTTCATTTCTTTGTAAGTGGGCAAACTTATGAAATCTGCAGGGGATCAAATAATTATTTTCCCCACTGTATAGCTGCTATCCGATTATTATATGTGGCTTGAAAACAAATTGCTAGATTTTGGATGTCTCCCCATGTCCCTACCATAAAACACTGGATCAGCCAGGTTAACTCTATTCTGATCTGGGAAAAGCTCACTTACCAACACAGAAATGCACATTGTAATTTTTTTTCTCTATGGCAGGCATGGCTTGAGACTCCTGGACTAGCTCCTCGCCATTTAGTCATGAAACAGTTATTACAGGTGTAAGAAGTAATATGTTCCCTTTATACTTTTACTTTTTTTTTTTTTTTTTTGGATACGGCAGGCTGAAATAAGTGAATTTACTAGTATAAATCATTTATTGTTTATCCAGCTGTGGATAATTGTCTTGGTTATACTTTTTCATTGCAGGTGATAGGGCTGTGACCAGCTGATTTGCCAGCCCTTCTAGAAGTTGTTTTTGTTCCACTTTTATTCTTTCTATACTATTACTATGCACTTTGTGATGTCACTATTATCTTTTGAAGGTCACCTATATGTTTACCTTGCAGTTGTACTGCTAGTTTGTTCATTCATCTGTGAAATGTATTGTTGTCAAATGTTCATTTGAATGTGATGGTGGATTTATTTGTTTTTTTCTGTATGTTGGCAACGTACAGTGAGTCTGTGTACTGTATGAAAGTGACTCAATAAATAACTTTCTTTGGCTTAAAAAAAATATTCTGTGAAGTGAATGAATCACAAACGTACAATGTATCTGTACAGTGTAAACAACACAATTCAATCACCCCTCCCTTGCTTCTTCATCAGTCTCAACTGATACGTCAACAATGCATTACATACAGTACTGTACAGAGTTTACAATGAACTTAGCAATGGTCTATCTTGGCCAAAATGGCATATGACCTTATGTCTAAAGCCAATTTGTTTTTAGTTTTGAATGAAGTGATAAGTAGTAAGGTTTTCAAGGTTTTTTTTGTCTGTCTGTGTCCTGTTGGGGAGATTTCCCTTCATTTTCTGGCATAACCTGAGGTGAGGAAATCTCTACATAGTAAGGGGAAATCCTCTCTAAAGTGGGCAATTCATGATTAATTTATTTTTCTTTCGGTGGGCTAAACAAACAAAAAAAAATGAACCAATTCCCGCATCCACACATTTAATGTGGATGGTGGAATCACTCCCACTGAGCTATTGAATTCTGCTGATATGGATCATTCCCTGCCGCCAGAATATAATGATCAGTGTTGCCGACTATAGCTGGTGGCATTGATCATGTGGGAAAAACCCGACAGGTTAGTTGTACAAAAGTTGATAGATCAATTTGTGCACAATCAGGTAGCCCATATATGGATCAAAAATCAGCTGGTCCCTGCTGAACCAAATAAACGTTGATCCATATATAGCCACCTTTATACAGATCACACCAGAAGGAAAACATCTCCTCTTGTTTTGTTCCAGTGACAACTCAATTCTTAATTTTCCTTTATTTTCAGTTGTGGAGACAATGGTCACTTGGATAAATAGAGAGGGTGAATGGATCTGTCTAGTGGGGACAGAGACAGCAATTAAAACATGACAGTGGTTTAAATTCTTCTCTACTCTATGGAAGCTAAGAATACGAAAAAAATTGATTTTAGATAAACTTCAAAGTTTTACTCAAGGTTTGAATGTAATGTTTACTATTGTGTGCAGTTTCATAAAAAAAATATAATATTGTCCATACATGTAAAAAAAAGTTTAACATATTCAACTGGTAATTCCATTGTTAAGCATATCCGATAATAATCTTTGAGTGTACAAATATGCAGTTCATACAAGAATTCAAAAATGTCTAACATTCTAAAAGAAAACATTTTGCTCAAACAAAAGAAACCTGTTTGAAAAATGCTGCCATTTGAGAGCCTGATAATAAAATACCCTTCTTCTATGCATGGTCAGTACCAGTAATGCTAAGCAAAACAGTAATAAAAAAACATTTTGCATTTTGCTTTAATCACTTAAAAACACTCATTGATTATGGTACCAAAGTAGCTCAGTGTATAGATGGTGGCGATTCACATTCAGAATGTTTGACACTTCAGTTGACCTTGATAGGCAGATAGCAGAAACTTAGATATCTAACTAAACAATGCATCAGATATGGGGTTTTACCAGGATTCCTAGTGAAGATTCCAGACATCTAGTAGATTGCTCACATATTAATGGTAATATGGCACTGGTAACCTCACTCCAAGTGTCCTGTGTGTGAACTCGCTAACTTCACAGGAACCCGTTCATTTTATCTGAAATGCAACTGATGCCACTATTTCTTACTTCACACCTTCCACTCATTAACATTTTCCATGTGTCTTGTCAAGAAGCTGAAGGTGTCACGTTGTTGCAGAAAATTACTTTGTAACACATTGTGTAGAGTTTAATAGGCTGGGTAGTAGTGACTTTAGCCTTTTACATGGATTACAAAATGTTGTCTAATTAAGTATTCTATTTGCAAATGTTTCTTTCAGATCATGGGATCTCTAAGTCTGAGAAAGACATACACACATAGAAGGATTTTACACTCCTCTTACAGCCCAACTCCAGACAAAATGTTTAGCAAGGAAAGTTCATAGCCTCTGTCAGTTTTACCAGATGGATCCACCATACAGTACAGAATTTTGTTAGAAAATTGATGTTTTCAGAACGTTCTTAAATTATCTAAGAGTTACAGGGGGCAATTTAACAATCAGATTCAACCAGAGTAAAGCTCCGTACACACAATAAGAATATAGGACGAATGATCATCCGCTTTTTTTTGCGTGCTAGTCTCTATATCAAAAATGAAGAGGGTAATTTATGAAATTTCTCGTACGACAAAAAATTATTTAGTATTGTATTTGTATTGTATTTTCAGATGACTACTGTACTGATTAAACAAATATTGTATGATCTGGTATCCTTGTCCCTTCCGATATTGTTGCATGAATTGTCGTGATCGGCTCTTGAAAGCTGTATACTAGCGATCAGATTATCGGATGATCATTCCTCATACAAAAATTTTTGTACAATTTTCTTATTGTGTGTACAGGCCTTAACCAGTTTCTGCCCCTCCAATAACACAAAGGCGGCCGGGCGAGCAGCTCGTCCCTCTGGGTGGACGCCATATGGCGTCCTTTCAGGCATGCGCAGTGCGCCTGCCCGCAGGGCTGCTCTGCTGCGCGATCTGTTACCGGCCGTGTACCTTGGACACGGCCGATAACAGATCTGTGTACCAGCCCCGTTTCCAGTACCATGTGACCTGCTTTGACCAATCACAGCAGGTCACATGACAGTTGTATACAATGGATGGCTTCCTTTGGCCATCAATGGCCATCAATTGTATACTAGTGTGTCTAGCTGGGAATGGTCACAGCGATCACATGCACAAGCTGGGCTAATCACAGCCCAGCTGTGTCATGTGCTTAGCCGTGGTCAAATCACAGCTAAGCAACAAAAAAAACCCCTGAATGAATCGATGTCATTCAGGTAAATGCTTGCTTATAGCAAAGTAATTCTTTGTGTAACAAAAATAAATACTGATCACTTCCCCAAAGTAGTACAATGTTACTATGATAACATTATACTACTTTGGTCATAGTGAAATATGAAAAAAAAATCTTAAAAAAAGAGAAAAAAATGTAATACAAAATTAAAACTAAATTTTTTTTTTTAAATTGTAATTTTTTGTCACCAGTCAGTGTCCCTGATCACTGCCATGCCAGTTATATGATGATGCTGTACTGCACTGGTGACAGCATGTAAAAAAAAAATAGTGAAAATTTTTTTTAATTGTTTCATTTTCTGAAAAATTATGACAAAAATTATGACAAAAAAATTACAGCTTCAAAAAACTTGCCATGCCTCTTATGAAATATGTTGGACTGTCTACTATGCAAAAAGTGGTAATTTGGGGGATATCTGTACTGTTCTGACATTCTTGGACCTCAAGAAATTAGATTGGCTGTCAGTAATTCAGGATTGATCAATATTCAGATCTATACCATAGTTTGTGAACTCTATAACTTTCCTACAAACTAAATAATACATCCTAATTTGGGTTATTTTCACCAAAGACATGTAGTAGAAAACATCTTGGCCTAAATTTATGAAGAACAATTATTTATTTGCAAACTTTTATAACAGAAACAAAGAAAAATGTGGGTTTTTTTTCAAAATTTTCTGACTTTTTTGTTAATTTAGCAAAAAATAAAAACCCCAGTGTTGCATAAATACCACCAAAAGAAAGCTCTAGTTGTGTGAAGAAAATGATAAAATGTTTGTTTGGGTACAGTGTTGTATGACCGCGCAAAGTGTGAGAGCACTGAAACCTGAAAAATGGCCTGGGCAGGAAGGGGGTAAAAGTGCCCTGTATGGAAGCGGTTAAGGCAGCCCATAGATGAGTCAGTCTGGAGGATGAGCAAAAAGAAATAACTCAATTCCCACTTCCACACACGCAAATTGGATGGAGGAATCTTCCCTGCTGAGCTATAGGAGTATTCCCCACCTTCACAATACATTGATGAGCATTGCACGCTATAGCCTACAGTTCTACAGTGCTGATCAAGTAGGGAAAGTCCAACAGGCAGTTGTACATAAGCCAAATGATAGATTGACTTTTGTACAACCTCACTGCTCATACAGTACATGGGTCAAAATTTGTCTGATCCCTGCTGAACTGGCTGAATTCCAATCTGTGTATGGCTGGCTTAAGCAAAAATATTGGACATTTTCCCCAACACTTCCTGTCAGGAAAGAAGGTGAAGTGAAATTTCTACAATGAGGACACATACAAAAATATGTTGCAAATGTGAGCATAGCTACAATTTTATTAGTTGATGATAATCTCCACCTACTAATTAGCTGCAATAAAAAGTTTGGATACAGATACAGTATTTATGGGAAAAGCAAAAAACCTTGGGGAACCCATGGAATATTGCCATGCTGTACAAATGGAGGTGAACTGGTGCTTTGGGTGGTGTTTTTAGGCATGAAGCTTGACAGTTTAAACATTTATCACTCCAGTCACTTCAGCCTCATTCTGGTTCAGTTGAGTCAGTTTGCAAGAAGGGAGTGTAGTGGGTCTCATCTGATGTTTGTTATTGCATTCACTACCTTTAGATGTTTCTTCAACAGGCTTGTTAGTACATGATGAAATTCCTGAATGCCTTTAGGCTGCACTTCTGTAATTGCCAAATAAGTATGAATCCATGTAAATGTTCAAATTAGCTGTAAATTAGATTTCTGTTAACATGAAACAAAGTACCTCCCAACTCTCATGAAAGTCATTATTTTGGAGTTCCATGAGCAGGTAGAGGGCAAATAGTCTACAACCTGTGCACAATGTTGCAGTACACTTCTGATACTATTATTTCCTTTTTAAAATGATTAAAGTAACAATAAACCTTCATTTTTTTAATTAAAATAACAAATATGGTATACTTACCTGCTCTGTGCAATGGTTTTGCACAAAGCAGACCCAATTCTTCTCTTCTGGGGTCCATCTCCAGTGCTCCAGTGTCAGGGCTCCAGGGTGTGACCAGAAGTGTGTGGACTGACACAGGGAAACGCAAGCTTCAGATATGTTTTAAATAAGACAATTTATTAAAGACTAACAATACAAACATAAACGCAGTGCAATACTAAAACATAACACAGTGCAAACGAACCAAACCAAACCACCCACAGATAACAATACATACAATGCAAGCGTCGTCAGGCAGGCCGGGTCAATAACAATCGGGCAGGTAGGAACAGAAGGAGCAGGCAGAGAGTAGTCAGGTCACGAGCCGGGTACAGCAACTAACGGGCAGGTAGGTACAGGGGGTCAGGCAGAGAATGGTCGGGGTCACAAGCCAGGGATCAAAACAGGAGAAGTAGCAGAGGTCCGGATCAGGCAGGGTCGGCAACGAATCAGACAGGAACAGGAACAGGAATGCGGGATACAGGGGCCCATAGAAAAACACACACCAAGGCAGAGACTGCAGGTCTGGCCATCCCTTAAATACACCTGCATGATCAGCTTCAGGTGTTTGGCTGGCTGCAGGGTTGAGTCTCTGATTGCTGGGAGCACCCACTGGCCAGCCCTGGTACTGCAGCCCACAAGGCAGGTGAGTCCCACCATTACTGGCAAGTCCATTCCTGACATCCAGGCTCCTTATCTTTGACAAGTGCCCCCATGGAAAGTTGCTTTCCATGAGGGCACCCGTGTGGGCTTGTCCTTGAGTCACCCTGTCTGCATCTATTGACACAGTGAGCGACTTGGCACTGCCCCTGGATCCCTCATCACAGCATTTGATTGACAGCAGCGGGAGCCAATGGCTCCCACTGCTATCAATCTGCCCGGTGAGGAGGGAGACGGCAAGAGCTGCTGCTCTCGTGCATATCACTGGATCAGATTGGGCCCAGGTAAGAATAAGGAAGGGGGGCACTGGGGGATTCCTGCAGCACAGAATGTTTTTTTTTACCTTAATGCAAAGAATGCATTAAGGTCAAAAACCTTAAGGCTTTAGAACCATTTAAATTAGAGATATTTCTCTGTAGGAGAGAACTCTGGAAAATTATAAAAAATGTCCATGTAGTTTATACCAAAATGACCTTAGCACTTCTTAAAATTATTCTATTATCTATGCTACAGGTAATTAGAAATAAATGTGCAATTAGAAATATAATAGGAATGCCTGCACTATCTACAGAAATGTGGGGAAAAGAGGAGAGCACAGAGGGCTAACACAAAACAAATAACCCTCTTATAAGTACAGTATCTCCAAAAGTGTCATATCTCTTGTACAAGTATTGAGTAGGGCAATTGGTACATGTCAAAACTCAAACAAAGATGTTCATGGATGTACAGATGTCTCCCTAATGGGGACATCTTCCCATGCTCAGATGTACAGTTGCAAGAAAAAGTATGTGAACCCCTTGGGATTATATGGAGTTTTGCATGAATTGGGCATAAAATGTGCTGTGAACATCATCTAAGTCACAACAATAGAAGAACACAGTCTGCTGAACATAATACTACACAAACATTAGATGTTGCCATGGTTTAATTGCACATAACATGTAAACATTCACAGTGCAGGGAGGAAAAAGTATGTGAGGCCCTAGCTTAATGACTTCTCCCAGAGCTAATTGGAGCCAGGAGTGAGCCAACCTTGACTCCAATCAGTGTGATGATATTGGATGTGTTACTAACAGCTGTCCTGCCCTTAAAAAACACACACATGTTTTGGGTTTACTGGTTTCAAGAAGCACTGTCTGATGTGAACCATGCCTCGCAGAAAAGAGCTCTCAGAAGACCTACGATCAAGAATTGTTGACTTGCATGAAGCTGGAAAGGGTTACAAAAGTATCTCCTTGAGCCTTGATGTTCATGTGTCCACGTTAAGACAGACTTTCTACAAATGGAGAAAGTTTAGCACTGTTGCTACTCTCCCTAGGCGTGGTCGTTCTGTAAAAATGACTGCAAGAGCACAGCGCAGAATGCTGCCTGAGGTAAAGAAGAATCCCAGAGTGTCAGCTAAAGACCTACAGAAATCTCTGGCACATGCTAACATTTTTGTTGACACATCTACAATAAGGAAAACATTAAACAAGAATGGAGTACATGGGAGGACACCACGGAGGAAGCCATTGCTGTCCAAAAAGAATATTGCAGCACGTTTGAAGTTTGCAAAAGAGCACCTGGATGTTCCACAGCACTACTGGCAAAATATTCTGTGGACAGATGAAACCAAGATTGAGTTGTTTGGGAAGAACACAAAACACTATGTGTGGAGAAAAAAAGGCACAGCACACCAACATCAAAACCTCATCCCCACTGTGAAACATGGCGGAGGGAGCATCATGGTTTGGGGCTGCTTTGCTGCCTCAGGGCCTGGACGGATTGTTGTCATTGATGGGAAAATGAATTCCAGAGTTTATCAAGACATTTTGCAGGAAAACGTACGACCATCTGTCCGCCAACTGAAGTTCTGCAGAGGATGGGTGATGCAACAGGACAATGACCCAAAGCATACAAGTAATTCAACAAAACAATGGCTGCAACAGCACAGAATACGCCTTCTGGAGTGGCCCAGTCAGAGTCCTGACCTCAACCCGATTGAAATGCTGTGGCATGACCTTAAGAGAGCGATTCACACCAGACATCCCAAGAATATTGCTACACTGAAACAGTTTTGTGAAGAGGAGTGGTCCAAAATGACTCCAGATCGTTGTGCAGGTCTGATCTTCAACTACAGGAAACATTTGGTTGAGGTTATTGCTGCCAAAGGAGGGTCAACCAGTTATTAAGTCCAAAAGTTCACATACTTTTTCCTCCCTGCACTGTGAATGTTTACATGTTATGTGCAATTAAACCATGGCAACATCTAATGTTTGTGTAGTATTATGTTCAGCAGACTGTGTTCTTCTATTGTTGTGACTTAGATGACGTTCAGAGCACATTTTATGCCCAATTCATGCAAAACTCCACGTAATCCCAAGGGATTCACATACTTTTTCTTGCAACTGTACCCACCATACAGTACAGCTGGCCTTATACCCATAGAATTTCTATAGAAAATTATTCTTTTCAGAATGTTCTTTAATTATTTAAGACTTAAATGGGATGATTCCATAATCAGATTGAACCAAAGTAAGCAAAAAAAAAATCAAAGCACAAAGATGGAACATTTGTGCCAAATCTAATGAGAGCAAATTTCTAATCACTGAATTTGCTATCATATGAGAAATACTGGAACTAGTCTTATGAGCATGCACTTGTTAAAGTGAATTCAGAGGTAGAACATTTGTTCTAGGAAATCATGACTTTGACATTGTACTCAAACAAAAATTCACTCAAAATCATGTCCATGAAGGCACCATCCAATGGTTGGACAAGTGATTTTTTAAATTTCTTGTTCAAACATTCAAGTAAAATTCTGTAGGTGTAAGGCCTGCTTATCTTCAAAACCTGGTTGATGGCAGTCTATGTGCTTCAACACATCCTCCTTTCTCTGAATCAGGTTTGCTAGTTTGTCCGCTATGAACTTTTACAAAATTGCAAAAGCTCAGAAGTATGCTTTCTATTTTGAACCTGTGTGAAGTCCTTTCCTTGAAATGTTAGGTAACGCGCACACCAATATTTTGAATGTTGCAACGTAAAATCATGGAATTCCTGTCTTAAAATCAAATAGAGGAAGGTGTATTTAAAAAAATATATAATGAGTCACAAAACAGCCAGACATCATGGATATTTAACTTTAGAAATATACCACCAACACTGGAGATCCAGAAGAGAGGCTGATAATAAAAAGTAGAATACATATTTTCATAAGCACAATATCTTTGCCATCATGTGAAAAATACCCCAGAAAAGTTTTAACTTTTTTCTGTAATCTAATAAATGCCCTATCCACCTTGTGGTAATTCCGTATAATATTGTAAATCATATACATATGTGTACAGAAAGAAGACCAAGAATCCAGAGTTTATCCTTGCTCAGAAAAATCAAAAACACAACATGAAAGAAATTTCTCTTAAACCAGCCATACTTGGATCGAAAATCAACCAGCTCAGTAGGGACCGGCCACCACTTGTGTACAATCAGATTATCAGATTTTTCTCAAATGATTAGTGCTGCTGGCTATAGCTGGCAACACTGATCATTGTGTTCTTCTGGCAGGGAAAGCTCATCATTGGTAGAAGACAATAGCATTGTGTTGATGTGTTGATGCGAGAATCAAGACTATTTCTTTCCTTCCACCATGGCATAATTTATGGCATGCTTAAGATTGCAACAGAATCACAGTAAAGCATTGAATTTGGTGCCAGGAGACAGGCAGGGCATCCAGTAATAAAATCCCACTTTTAGAAAGTGATTTTTCCTTGGGATTTCTTGACCACTTGCCAGCCATCCAACCGTAATTTTATCTCTGGCAGGTTGCTTGAGCAGGCACTGTGATGTACCTGTACATCGTCCCAATCATGTGCACAGCACGTGTCCCCTGGGGTGCACAGCAGCACAATCTGCATTGCTCGATATCAGCCCACTGTGAGTGGCCCAGATACCATGTGGTCACTGAGCAATCACATGTCACCTAGTAAACAACAGTCGTGAATGGAATCCATTCATGACATCATTGTTTACTACTGTGTGTGATCTGTGATTGGTCACCAGTGATCACTTAGCACCTGGGCCAATTACAGCAGCACCTTGTACCATGTGATTGCCAATCACAGCATCCCAATAGTAAACAATGAGTCATGAATGAAAGCCATTCATGACAGTTCAACGGTTGCTGTGACGGCGATCATCACTGTAACAAGCTATCACAGTTTAAAACCTGAACCCCCCCAGAGTAATACCGTGTCACTATGGTGACACTGAAATACTCTGATGACAGTATGTAAAAAAAGAAATTGTAAAAATTGTAAAAAAAAATAAAAATGGTAAAAAAAGAATGAAAAATCACTTTTTTTTTTACATACTGTCACCAGTCTGTATCCGTGATCACCGCCACACCAGTCATAGTGCACTGGTGACAGTATGTAAAATTAAAACTGTAAATAAAAGCAGTTTATCTAAATTCTTAATTTTCCAAAAAATTGTGACAAAAAATTACAACTTCAAAAACTTGTCATGCCTCATACTAAATGCCATGGACTGTCTACTTTCCAAAAAGGGGTCATTTGGGGGGTATTTGTACTGTTCTGGCCCTCAGGAAATGAGATAGGCCATCAGTACATCAGGGCTGATCAATTTTCAAATATATATACTATAGTTTGTAGACTATAATTTTCACAAAGACTGTGTAATATACGTTGATTTGGGATATTTTTACCAAATAAATGTAGCACACTACATTTGGCCTAAATTTATGAAGAAAGATTATTTGTTTGCAAACTTTTATAACAGAAACTAAGAAAAACTGTTTTTTTCCAAGGTTTTCAGTATTTTTTCACTCATGAAAATGAAAAAAAAAAGTGGCAATGAAATACCACCAACAAGCGCTATTTGTGTGAAAAAAATATATACATTTTATTTGGGTACAATGTTCCATGACTGAGCAATCGCCAGTAAATAAGTAGCACAGTGCTGAATAGCAAAAACATGTCCTGCTCATGAAGAGGTAAAACCTAACAGAGGTTTAAAAGAGATACGTATTTCTAGTTATGGAGCTGCACGACAGCAAAGCATAATCAAAGACAGAGATAATTTCAGATGTAAAGTCTGCGCATAGTCACTTCCAGTTAACTGGCCTAGCTGGTGAGGAAAGCAATGTGCCTGGACGTACATGCTGCAACACCTGTCCTTCTGGAGCAGTTCAGAGAGTATAACGCACTATCATAGAAGTAAAGCTCACCATGCATGGATCGAAATGCAGCTGGTTCAATAAGGGCCAGCTGAATTTCAATCCATGTATGGGCAACTTGTTGGATATTCCCCACTCAGTCAGTGCTGCCAGCTATAGCCTCCCCACTGTCAGAATACAATGTCTCAGCGAGTGAGTGGATGGGGGAATTGAGTAATTTTTATTTTTTTTTCAAATTTCAGCCCGCTGGTTGAACAAAAAACAACTCATCTATGGGCTGCTTAAGTTGTGAAAATGGCCTTGTTCCCCACCTTGCTATTAGATCAACATGTTATTTCCATGCAGTATTTTTTTAATTAGGAAAGTGGTCACCTCCTACTAGGTAACATATATCCTTGATTAGGTACCCCTGGCTGGACTTAGCAAAGAATAGGTGCTTCTGTGGAACATAATGTAGTGACTGGCTACAAACTGCTTGTTGTTTATAGAAATGACTACATACTGTACATATCCACAGTGTGGAATTCCACTGCAAGTTGAGACACAAATCAGCTAGGAAACACAAATTTTAAAACACAGATATAAAACATCAGTTTAAAAATGTTTGCAACATAAAAATATGTTTTAAAAAATGGCCCAAACCATTATAATTTCCGTTGAATTAATACAATGTGTGACAATTTATAGTAACTATGCCACAAGCCATTTTAAAAGAAAATGTTATTAAAATCTACTCAGTTTGCAGCCAATTATTTCCAAACAGTCAGCAAATTCAAATGTCATTTCTCTGAAAACCATGGCAACTGGGGGATGTTCTGTGCACTTTGAACACAGAATAGTATCATAAAAATTGAAAATTGTATTATACTTACCTCGTAATTTTCATTTCTGGCACCAATCCATGGCAGCATACCTGTGAGAGTAGCCTCACCTAATTCCAACCACAAGATAGTGCAGGAATAGTACAAAGCTATAAAGTGTTAACACCCACACAATAGTCCATTTCCTGTAAAATACTGGGAATGAACTGGATTTCGTATGCTCCCAAGGACTTGCCCCAGTAAAGGAACATTACAAGGTTAGTATGATACAATTTTCAATTTTCCTGGCACCAGCATGGCAGCATACATGTGGTGGTCCAATAACTATCAACCAAGGTGGGAAGCCTAAAAGCAATCCTAATTCATAAGAAAGTGAGGGGCTACAGCCTCCCTCATTGTGTCTAAGGGATGTGCCGTTTGGCTCTCTTGCCTATTGTCTCCATCAACACCCCTGTGCAAAGTGCCCAAGATGTTGAAATCCTCTTGGTCAAATGTGCAGCAACTACTCACAGTGGCTCCAGCTGACCATTTAGTAGGCTCTTTAAATTACTTTAGGAACTGCAGGGTGATTGTGTGCTGATTCCTTCTACCCTTGTTGGCTTCTAAAGGAACTTAGTATAGCTGTTTTGACTACGTAAATGATTCTGTTGTTGGAAAGTGTGAACTAGATGCATTGAGGTAGAAATTAACCTAAGGATGTCCAAAAGCAATCCAACTGCAGGTTAGACAAACATCAACAAGCCCAAGACACAACAAGAACAGCAAAGTTGTGGAACTGCCTTCAGCTCAAAAATCCTGCTTGAGGGGTCTTACACCTGAATCTGGTTCAGTTCAGGCTGAAGGCCCAGCTGGTAGAATTTAGGAAAAGTGAGTATAGAAGCCCAGGCGGCAGCCCTGAAGATCTAAGAAACAGTCATCTGAAGCCAAACAGTTTAAGAAGCACTCATAGATTTAATAGTGTGTCTTGTCAGGAATGGATGGTGCTTGAAACCTAGACAATGAGGTTGGATGATGGTCTGCTTGGGTCACCTTGTGATGGAGAACTACAACCCAGAGCATCAGTATAGAGTCCATCTTGGAAAACAAAGAGGAAAGAGCGGCTCTGAAAAAAAATAAAGGCTGAGAGACAGACTCTCCAGCCTAACAAAATTCAGTCAATAGAAGGAAACTTCCTTGGGATGAACTGCTTGTGGACCAATGGACAGAATAAGAATGTCCTGATTTGGGAGACAAATAGAAACTGCCCTAGGCAAGAGGAAGAAGTGAGCCTCAATTCCACCTTGTCCTATGCAAAACCATGAAGGTTTTCTTGCCCGATAAGGCTTCCAGTTCAGACACAGTCACAAAGGACCTCTTGTAGGCATCTTAACTAAAAAATAAGAGGCCAACAGTCTTTGAAACAGAATAAAAAGAGTAGGTACCTGACCTCTAGTGATACACAGAAAGATGAAACTGCCTAGTGTGTAATTTGACCTAGAGGTCAGGAAGTCAACCTCTGGAGGTACCAACCTGTGACACACATCCTGGAATACCTCCAGGGGGAGGGACCACTCCCCCAGATTTAAGCTGTAAAAGCTGAGGCTGTCTATCTGCCATTTATGTATAGTATGTCTGGAAAACAAGACTGACAAGGCTGGAACATAAAGTTTTGCTAAGGAAAGGATTTAGTCTCTTTGCCACATAAAACTTCTGGATTCTTCTGACAATTGTTGTGTTCCACCCTTCATGGCATTGTTTCCTTGAATCCAGATTGTATAGCCTTCCATTATGAACATCCAGGGCGAACACAGTTCTGGCACCTCCAGCACTGAATGAATGTAATGGCAAGGGGTGCTGTAGTGTGCTGCAGGGTCTAATGATGCTGGCTGCAAGGGGATCTATTGTTTCTGGAGGGGATATATTTTTGCAGGGGTGCCTATTGCTGCTGTGGAGATCTATTGTTGCTGGGGGTGTCTCATATTTAACTGGAGGGGCAGTTTTTGCTGGGAGGGATCTACTGTTGAGGGAGTCTACTGCTGCTTGCTGCTGGAGGGTCTATTGATGCATTTCAAGGGGTATACCCTCTTCCTCAAGCATGCTGTGCAAGCTATGAGTGATCATCAAACACACCATCATCCTCCACCTGCAGGTCATGTTCTTTCACCTCTGATGGCAATAATGATCTTTTAAAGGGTTGTGGATATTTTGTAATTTAGAATTAAAGACTTCCCCAAAGAAGCGTGGGCTGCATAAGCTGAAGCATAGCCTGGTACCAAATTAAAGTTTCTGATCATCAAGTCATTTTTCCTAAGACAGGCTATTTTTTCACATCACTTTAGTGTTGATCTGTGATTAATTATAGGCAAATTATAGGCAAATCATTTGTCCAAACACCAAATTGTCTTGTCTCAGGAAGAAAGAATGCCATCTTGTGAAAGTATGGGGTCATACTAGGCCAGGCATGTCCAAAGTCCGGCCCGCGAGCCATTTACGGCCCGGGGGTTGGTTTAATACGGCCCTCCAACAGCCCCCCCTGCTCTGTGTAATGTGGCCCTCCCATGGCCCTCCCTTCTATGGCAGACAGTCTTCTGCTTGAGAGCAGAGGGCAGTGCGCATGCCTGACTGCGGCGCGTTCTCCCTGGTCTGTGTAAATGCGGCTGTCGCACGGCCCTCCCTTCTGTGGCAGACAGTCTTCTGCTTGAGAGCAGTGCGCATGCGTAACTGCGCCGCGCTGGGAGCGACAGAGGGCAGTGACGTCAGGGCCGGGCTTCCAGCGTGAAGTGTGTTTCTCTTCCCCTCCCGGCTGCCGAGCAGAGACTTCAGCTCCAGCTACCTTTTTCACCCTTCACATTAGTGCAGGTAAGTTTTTTTAAAATTTATTTTCAATACATTGTGAAAACTCAGCTGTCAGTTGATCTTAATGTTATGAAATGAAAAGTATGTCGTTTGCAATTAACTTGGCATAAAATAATTTATTTGCATTTAATTGTAATGGTTCAAAGAATGTTCGGAAAAATGTTCGACCCTCCACCATGTTCACTTCATCCAATCTGGCCCTCTTTGAAAAAAGTTTGGACACCCCTGTACTAGGCCAAAGGAATTTCCACAAGAGGCTACCCTCAGATCTAGGATTCTTACACAACGGTGATGAATTGAATGGCCCCTGGTCCAGGAGAGCTTTAATCTGAGACTAGAGTATGTAAAGTTTTCCCTGAGGGAAAACCACCCAAGTATTCTGAACAATTAATTGGTCCCAGCGGTGAACACTGAATGTTTTGGACCCATCCAAATTGTTGGAATATCTGGAGGTTTGTGTCATGTTGTTTGATGGAATCTACACCGAGTATTCTCTCAACAGGAAATCATCTAAGGATTCCACAATTAGCTTGTCTTTAATAGGGCTACTGGAAACAATGGGACCTGAACTCCTTCTGAAATGGAGACATAAGTCTTCATACAGTTATGAGATTCGTTTGTGTGAAGGGCCTGGCCATGAACACAATTCTGCCAGAGATTCTTCCTCTACCTGGTGAGGACAAAGGTTGTTGTGTGGGCACCAACACTTCATAACTTTGCACTGGTCCCATGGGTGGAAGTATAGGGCTACTACCAAATGTATGCTGTTTTATTGCCAGGAAAGTAATTTTATGATCATGTAATTGGTTTATTGGTTTTCTCAGCAGCTCTCTTATTAGAACTCTGGGCCCACAACAGATGGACCTTTCCACTCTGAGAAAGTAGGAAGTGACTGGAATGCATGTGACAAGATGTGCAGAGCAAGAATGAGTAAGCTTCAGTTTTTGAATGTATATCTTTTAACCTTGTGAAGAACAAAAAGGGGTAGATGAGTTTAATAAAAGAGATAGCATTGCCTGCAGTAAGTTGCACATAAACAGTAAAGTCTGAAAGACCTTATGAAATATCTACAAATATTTGACAGTGCACAGTGAGGTTTTTTTTTCAGATGCAATGTATTCGATTGGATCACACAGATAACCTGGCTCTTAATGGGACCAGCAATATCTGATATCTTCTTAAACTCTATAGAAATAACAAGCCAAGAAAAAGAACATTTCGTCCTAATGTTGTAACAGCAAACATTTTTTTTATACCTACAGTGGCCAGAACTAAAACACAAAATGAATGCAGTTTTTTTAAAGCGCAGCTACAGAGATAGAGAAAACTATGTGCCGAAGAATGTGGTTTTATAGCAATTTCTTTGATGCTGAAAGACAGTTGTGTCACACCTAATTCATGCACAATGGGGTTGATTTACTAAAGCTGGAGGGTGCAAGATCTAGTACTGCTCTGCATAGAAACCAATCAGCTTCCATTTATTTTTTTGTCAAAGCCTAATTGAACAAGCTGAAGTTAGAAGGTGATTGGCTACCATACACAGCTGCTCCAGATTTTGCACTCCTCAGTTTTAGTAAATCAACCCCAATCTATGCATGTTGCCAACTATTCTCCTTTCCCATATGGAAGAAAAATATATTTGAAATATATTTTAAAAATATTCTCCCCAAATATGTTGCCATATATTTGAAATACTACAATTTTGGCCATATTCAATATATTTCAATATATATATATATATATATATATATATATATATATATATATACACACACCGCATGTTGAAATACGTTTTTATTACAATATATATGAAAAATATTTTTAAAAATACATTTCAAATATACTGTAGGTCTTTAAAAATACAAATCAACATTTTTGGAATGCATTTACAAATATATGTAAAAATATATGTTAAAATTACTTTTTATATGTTAAAAAAATCTGAAGAATATATTTAAAAAATGTATATTTTTTAAAATATGCGATATATATATGGATTGTGGGGGGACCTCACGCTGTTTTTTTTTAAATTGTTATTGTAAATGTCATTTTTTTTTTAAATGTCTGCTGCAGCAGGTTCTATACAGTGCACAGATGTGCAACTTTTCAGGTCGTTTAAGGGGACCACCATGCATGATATTTAAAGGAATTTTCTTTACTTTAAGCAATGAAAAATTATTGCCCCTTTAAAAATTGTACTTTTTGAAAAAAAAATTTTCACTGATTCAAGTCCCTCAGGGCAGTACCCGAGACTCTATACTCCTCTTATGGCTAACAGCTTGCATATCATGGGCAATTTACAAGTTCAAGTCCTATACACTTGCATTCAGTTTAAAGTTCTTGGTCAAACGTTTATTAGGTTCGAAGTGTTCGAAGTGTTCGGCCCATCACTAGTACATACTAAATGCTGCTGTGGATATTTTTCTAACAAAAAAGTATCTCTATAGAGAGGTGACCATTTAATTGTAGAACACATTTATCTTTAGAGATGTAAAGTCTTTTAGATTATAATATATATATTATACACAATAAACTCTTATGTATACACAGTCTTTCTTGAATATATAGCAGAGATCCACAAAGCTTTGCACTAATTGCGAGACTTGCCATATATCATCTTAGATAAAGATTAGAGTCCTTGTGCAGTAAATGCTGATGTTTAGAACATCCTGATAGTGTTTTGTTAACAAGAAGATAACGGACAAGCAAGATACGTTTGTTTAGCTGCCTATAGATAAACTGAATAGCGTCTTTGTTACATTTTCATGAATGATGGTTACATGTGAGAGATAAATAAAAGCAAAGACTACTACCATCAAACTTACAAGTTTATATATGTAGAAAAAAAGCAGGGTCTCTATACCATTTTCGTTACTGCATATTCACAATTGGCAATACCACATTTTGTAATGTGAAATTAAATAAAATACATTTGTTTTAAGCATACTGATCATACAAGTAAAGTTAAATGTGCCATTATTTAAATAGAATGAACCTGGGTGAAAGTATAACGCTTTTCAAAACCTGCCATCTAATAACTATTGATTTACAAGATATACATTTACTGGTACAGTACAGAGTGATTGATAAATCTAATTAGTGTTTATTTATCATAGGTACTTATATAGCGCCATCAATTTACGCAGCGTCTTAAATACACTATATTGCCAAAAGTATTGGGACACATCTCTAAATCATTGGATTCAGGTGTTCCAATCACCTCCATGGCCACAGATGTATAAAATCAAGCACCTAGGCATGCAGACTGCTTCTACAAACATTTGTGAAAGAATGGGTCGCTCTCAGGAGCTCAGTGTATTCAAGCGTGGTTCCGTGATAGGTTGCCTCCTGTGCAATAAGTCCATTCGTGAAATTTCCTTGCTTCTAAATATTCCACGGTCAACTGTTAGTGGGATTATAACAAAGTGGAAGCAACTGAGAAAAACAGCAACACAGTCACGACGTGCTGGCCCATGGAAAATGACAGAGCAGGGTCAGCGCATGCTGAAGCGCACAGTGCGCAGAAGTGACCAACTGTCTGCACAGTCAATAGCTAAAGACCTCCAAACTTTGTGTGGACTTCAGATTAGCACAATAACAGTGCGTAGAGAGCTTCATGGAATGGGTTTCCAGGTCCGAGCAGCTGCATCCAAGCCTTACATCACCAAATGCAATGCAAAGCATCGGATGCAGTAGTGAAAAGCACGCCGCCACTAGACTTTAGAGCACTGGAAACGTGTTCTCTGGAGTGATGAATGATGCTTCTCTGTCTGACAATCCGATGGCCTTGTCTGGGTTTGGCGATTGCCAGGAGAACGGTACTTGCCTGACTGCATTGTGCCAAATGTAAAGTTTGGTGGAGGGGGGAATATGGCGTGTGGTTGCTTTTCAGGGGTTGGGCTTGGCCCCTTAGTTCCAGTGAAAGGAACTTTTAAGGTGTCAGCATACCACAACATTTTGGACAATTTCATGCTCCCAACTTTGTGGGAACACTCTGGGGATGGTGCCTTCCTGTTCCAACATGACTGTGCACCAGTACTCAAAGTAAGGTCCATAAAGACATAGATGAGTGAGTTTGGGGTGGAGGAACTTGACTGGCCTGCACAGAGTCCTGACCTCAACCTGATAGAACACCTTTGGGATGAATTAGAGCGGAGACTGCGAGCCAGACCTTCTCATCCGACATCAATGCCTGACCTCACAAATGCGCATCTGGAAGAATGGTCAAATATTCCCATAGACTTAAGACTGGAATGCCATTAAAGTTCATGTGCTTGTACAGGCAGGCGTCCCAATACTTTTGGCAATATAAGTGTATATATTGCATATTCACCTCAGTCCCTAACTCTCAAGGAGTGTATGATCTAAGTTCCCTAACTCACATTTATACATACATATACTAGGGCTACCAACATATCTTTGGAATGTAAGAGGAAACCTACGCAGGCACAGGAAGAGCATGCAAACTCCAGCTAGGTAGTGCCGTAGTTGGGATTCAAACCAATGATCCTAGTGCTGCTAGGCAGAAGTGCTAACCACTTAGCCATTGTGCTGCCCCGTCTATAGGCAAGCCAGGCAAAAACATTTCCAAGATTATGTCTAGTCCAGTGGTCGGCAAGCCGCGGCTCGCGAGCCACATGCGGCTCTTTACCCACTCTAATGCGGCTCTTCTGTGTGCCGGGCGCCTGCTCCCCTCCCTCCTCTCGGTCGGCCGCTCCCCTGCCTCCTCTCGGTTGGCAGCCCCAAAAGTCCGCGCGGACCTTTTAATCCGGCCCGCGGATGTGGCTGTCAGGATGTGTGTAGGCGGGGCAGCGTGCCGAACGTGAGGGGAGGGGAGCTAGGCTCCTCTCACAGTCCGCCCTGAAGACCCGAACGGCGCGGGAAGACAGCGAGAGGAACGCAAAAGGTAAGTGAATTGACACGGGGGACTTGGCTTACTAGAAGGGGGGGGGGATAGTACTGTGGGGGATGAATTACTTTATGAGGGATGAATTACTTTATGAGGGATGAATTACTATATGGGGGGATGAAATACTATATGAGGGATGAAATACTATATGAGGGATGAATTACTATATGAGGGATGAAATACTATATGGGGGGATGAAATACTATATGAGGGATGAATTACTATATGGGGGATGAAATACTATATGGGGGGATGAAATACTATATGGGGGGATGAAATACTATATGGGGGGATGAAATACTATATGAGGGATGAATTACTATATGAGGGATGAATTACTATATGGGGGATGAATTACTATATGGGGGATGAATTACTATATGAGGGATGAATTACTATATGAGGGATGAATTACTATATGGGGGGATGAAATACTATATGAGGGATGAAATACTATATGAGGGATGAATTACTATATGGGGGGATGAAATACTATATGAGGGATGAAATACTATATGAGGGATGAATTACTATATGAGGGATGAAATACTATATGGGGGGATGAAATACTATATGAGGGATGAAATACTATATGAGGGATGAATTACTATATGAGGGATGAAATACTATATGAGGGATGAAATACTATATGAGGGATGAAATACTATATGGGGGGATGAAATACTATATGAGGGATGAAATACTATATGAGGGATGAATTACTATATGAGGGATGAAATACTATATGGGGGGATGAAATACTATATGGGGGGATGAAATACTATATGGGGGGATGAAATACTATATGAGGGATGAAATACTATATGAGGGATGAAATACTATATGGGGGGATGAAATACTATATGAGGGATGAATTACTATATGGGGGGATGAAATACTATATGAGGGATGAAATACTATATGAGGGATGAATTACTATATGGGGGGATGAAATACTATATGAGGGATGAAATACTATATGAGGGATGAATTACTATATGAGGGATGAAATACTATATGGGGGGATGAAATACTATATGAGGGATGAAATACTATATGAGGGATGAATTACTATATGAGGGATGAAATACTATATGAGGGATGAAATACTATATGAGGGATGAAATACTATATGGGGGGATGAAATACTATATGAGGGATGAAATACTATATGAGGGATGAATTACTATATGAGGGATGAAATACTATATGGGGGGATGAAATACTATATGGGGGGATGAAATACTATATGGGGGGATGAAATACTATATGAGGGATGAAATACTATATGAGGGATGAATTACTATATGGGGGATGAAATACTATATGAGGGATGAAATACTATATGAGGGATGAAATACTATACGGGGGATGAAATACTATACGAGGGATGAAATACTATACGGGGGATGAATTGCTATGGGGGATGAATTACTATATGGGGGATGAATTACTATGGGGGATGAATTACTATATGGGGGATGAATTACTATGGGGGATGAATTACTATATGGGGGATGAATTACTATATGGAGGATGAATTACTATATGGAGGATGAATTACTATGGGGGATGAATTACTATGGGGGATGAATTACGATGGGGGATGAATTACTATATGGGGGATGAATTACTATGGGGGATGAATTACACTATGGGGGATGAATTACTATATGGGGGATGAATTACTATGGGGGATGAATTACTATATGGGAGATGTATTTTCAGTTTTAAAAATGTGGCTCTCAAAATAAATTTCAATCATGGTTTTGGCGAGATTTGGCTCAGTTGAAAAAAAAGGTTGCCCACCACTGGTCTAGTCCAACCATAAGCTTAGCTTTTTATGGCCTATCCTCAGGTCTGCAGCTACTACATGGAAATTCTGGCCTGTTTATCATGCTAATCAAAATACACCTCAGCAAATGTTAAAAGTAAAAGAGAAACTTGGGTGGCAATACACACCTTCAACCTGGAGTTGTCTTCCGTAGTACTTCTTTATTGCCACAATATGGTAAATTGACATTATAAAGAATGATATAAGCAAATATGCCTGGAGAAAAAAACAAAAAAACTGGAGCAAAAGCAGAGTTGTTGCCCATATTGCTGAATGAGATTCCTTGAGATTACCGAAATCTGTTAGGTCACTATTGGAAATAACTCACATTTGTTCCTATTTTCCTCCTTGTCTCTCAGCATAGTCCTAACCTTATTTGCCACTAGGGATGAGATTTGGGTTTGCCGCTACCATAGTTGTTGCTGCAGATCCTAAAAGTTTTAATTTATTAAAAATTTAAATTTTTTATAAATGTATGTACAAATCCACCCAGGTGAACTTTTCTTCAACCATAATGCATTACATGGCCTTCAAACCATGGCCAACAGGGTTAGTAGCGGGAATAAAGGGATACTTCTGATCGTGTATAAATAAAAGCTATGCATTCCATTCACCTCCAAAAATATTACACTGACGCCAAATTCGTAGCTTTTGTTTAAGATTGTGCTGTGCAGTCCTGCATTAAAAAAGAGGTGATACTATCAAACTATATAACCGTTCATCAATGCTTACCAAGCTATAGCTGCTTTAGTTGTCATTTATTTAAGAAGGCAACCTCCTATGTCTTTTAGATCTGATGTGGCTGATACCTCCACTGGTCAAAGCTGGCTTAGTATCTCCTTATAAAAAGTGTTGTGTATACAACTACCCAAAAAAAGCCTTTTGTAAATAGAACAAGAAAGGTGAGCTGCTGCTGCTGTATGTAAATCTAGATCATTTTACAAGAAACTAAATCAATCCTATGATATTTACAGTATGCACTGTACACTGTCTGTAAGGCTGTTTGTGAAGATCATGCTGTTCTGTGCCAAGCATGTACTTTAAATAATTTGTGTGATTTTAATGTAGCCCTCAAAGCCACATGAAAAGACCCATTATTATTATTATACAGTATTTATAAAGCGCCAACAGTTCGCTCAGTGCTGTACATTACAAAGGGAGACAGAACATGCAACAGTACAATAACAATACAATGCGATACACGAGGGGTTCGAGGGTCCTGCTCCTTCGAGCTTACAATCTAGGAGGGAGGGGATAGTGGTACAGGAGGAGATAGCTGTGTGGGATGGAGTGGTAGGAAGAGTGGAGGAGATCGGAAGTTAGCAGGGGTTGGGGTAGGCTTCCCTGAAGAGGTGGGTTTTCAGGGTGTGCCTAAATGAGAGGAGAGTAGGTGATAGTCTGATGGGTTGGGGTAGGGAGTTCCAGAGGATGAGTGACGCCCTGGAGAAATCCTGGAGGCAGGCATGGGAGGAGGAGACCAGGGAACTAGAGAGAAGGAGGTCTTGAGAGGAGCGGAGTGTGCATGTTGGGTGGTACTTGGATATTAGGTCGGTGATGTAATTTGGGGCAGTATGATGGACAGCTTTGTACGTCAGTGTTAGGATTTTGAATTTGATCCGTTGTGCAATCGGAAGCCAGTGGAGGGATTGGCAGAGGGGGGTGGCGAAAACGGAGCGGTTGGTAAGGTGAATGAGTCTGGCAGCCGTATTCAGGATCGACTGAAGCGGGGATAGCCTGTGGCGTGGCAGGCCAGTGAGGAGGGAGTTGCAGTAACCGAGTCGTGATATGATGAGGGAGTGCATGAGCTGTTTAGTGGTTTCTGGGGTTAGGAACGTGCGGATTTTGGTGATGTTGCGGAAGTGGAGTCTGCATGTATGGGGCTTAGACATATACAATTCGTTTCATTACAAATCAAAATTTGGACAAAATATTCGTTATTTGGAAATTAGGATGTATATGAATTTTCAACAAATCAAAATAAATTATAATGAAACAAAACAACACAATGAAATAACAAATTATTCAAAACATATTGCAATAAATACAGTAAGGTATAAAAGTGAAATAAGATGATTATTCCTACTCAGGCTGCTTTCACGCTGCTCTGTTGCAAATCCCAGGAAAAAACGCATATACATTTTTGCTGTGTTTTTGCCGCAATGCGTTTTTGATCAGTAGGATAAAATAGAACAGAAAAAATTATTGAATTGAATAAAATAGAACAAAATAGAATATAACAGAACAGAATAGCATAAAAAAATAATACAACAGAACATAAAAAATAGAATAAAATAGAAATAAAAAATAAATTGAAAAGAATAGAAAATAATAGAATAAAAAATAGAACGGAATAGAATGGAAAAGAATAGTATAGAATAACAAAAAATAGTATAGAATTGAATATAAAAGATTAGAATACAATAGAATGAAATAGAAAAAATAGACTAAAACAGAATAGAATAAAATATAAAAGAATACAACAGAATAGAACAGAATAAAATAGAATAAAGCAATAGAACAGAATGAGTATAATCATCTTTCAAAATTCAAATTGTTTTCAAATCAATTAAAAAATAACTTCCGAATATGAATATATGAAATGAATTCAAATACATGAAACAAATTGCAAAAATAAATCAATCGAACATAATGAATATGGCAAAATTAAATTATTAGCTTACTGAACTAATCCAAAATCAAATAAATTTTTCCATCATACACATCTGTAACAGGGGTCTCATTTGTTCTATAATAGTCTATAATGTAACAAATTACTTTTACAATTGGTCTATAATAACAATAGCATTTAAATATTTGTTACATTATAAACCAATTGAGACCATGATATTGAAATCAATGGAAATACATGGATGTCTTTTATCTTTTTCACTACTGGTCCTGATGAAGTGGATTTATCATAACAAACACGTTGACTGCAACTTACTATCTTTGAAATGGTACTTAGTATAGTGCATATTTACAAGTGGAATATGTTGTTTATCACAAACAAAGATTGTATTGTAATAAGCACCATATGTAATTCTTGTAAACATTTGTATGATGTGACTAATACATCTGTAAACTATTTTTTATACGTAAGTGTTATAACTGTGTCCTTGGGTGCCATCCCTTGTTTTTACCTTGCTGTAGTCATTAATTGATTTGGGATGATGGCACTTTTTGCCCAGTGTCACTCTGCCTCCCTCCTCCCTATCTACATGTCCCTCATGATAGTGCCCAGAGTTCCATGCCTTTTGTTTGTGGATAGCTGTCTTAAGAGTCCTACAAAAGGCCAGAATTGAATAAGAGGATTCACCCCCATTAGACTTCATTAGAATTTGAAAACTTTGATGATAATTTGCAAAACAATTTACAAACTCAACCCAAGCAGATTCAATTAGCCATGTTTGCCCTATTTGTCTACTAACTGTGCATTAACATCTATAGAAAAAAAGCTGTAAACCATGGATTGATTGTTTTAGGTTAGGAACATTATATTACCAAAGAAAAATTGTTGTGTAAAATGTACTGTTTAGGAAATCTGTTATAAGACAGATAAAGTCTTTGCACATGTACTTTGAACAAAATGTTCTGTCAATGTCATTTACTTAGTACACATATTATTACAGCATTATTTTATTCAATTAAATGAGATGCCCACTACACATAATGTACTCCTTTGATCACAAATAACAAAGATCCGGGTCCTTTTTTTCAGAGGGTATTGTATGGCCAATGAGATACAATGATGGGTGCAGAAATCTCTGACAGCTATAAGGAGAAGCCATATTTAGACTTTAAGTCCTGGATTGTAAGATGCCTTAAAGCTTATCTATCCTGCTACGAAAGTTCTTGTTCATGCATTTCCTATTGTTTATTTATTACAGGTACTTATAAAAGTGGTGTCAATTTACACTTCTTTACTTAGATATTGTACATTCACATCAGTCCCTGCCCTCGAGCTTACAATCTAAGGTCCCTAACTCACATTCATACATACACATACTAGGGCCAATGTAGACAGGATCCAATTAACTTACCAGCATGTCTTAGGAGAGTGGGAGTAAACCGCAGTAAACCCGCACAGTCACATGGAAAAATTCCAGACAGGTAGTGCCATGGTTGGGATTCGAACTGACGACCCTAGTGCTGCCATTATACCATGATACTTTTCTACCAGTTATGCTGCTAAGCTGTCAGCATGCACCCTGATGAAGACTATAAACAGCTGTACCACTGCACATTGCTCAGACATGGTGAACAAATGGCACTATCAGGGGCGGACTGACAACTCATGGGGCCCAGAGCAATAGGGGATCATGGGGCCCCTGAGTCCTTGCCCAAACTCAAAAAAGCCTATGAAAAAGGTACCAGGGGCATGTCATGGGGCCCCCTACTGACCCCAGGCCCTCGGGCAGTGCCCGAGTTTCCAAATGGTCAGTCCGCCCCTGGGCACTATCAGGAAACCCGAGCAGACCAATAATATTCAGCCTGAGTTGGAGCAAATATAAACTATATTGCCAAAAGTATTGGGACACCCCTCCAAATCACTGGATTCAGGTGTTCCAATCATCTCCATAGCCACAGGTGTATAAAATCAAGCACCTAGGCATGCAGATTGCTTCTACAAACATTTGTGAAAGAATGGGTTGCTCTCACGAGCTCAATTAATTCAAACGTGGTACTGTGATAGGTTGCCACCTGGGCAGTAAGTCCATCCGTGAAATTTCCTTGCTACTAAATTATCCACGGTCAACTGTTAGTGGTATTAAAAAAAATGGAAGCAACTGCAAACTACAGCAACTCAGCCACAAAGCGATAGGCCACAAAAAATTACAGAGCAGGGTCAGCGCATGCTGTAGCACACAGTGTTCAGAACTCGCCAACTGTGAATATCTAAAGACCTCCAAACTTCATGTGGCCTTCAGATTAGCACAACAACAGTGCATAGAGAGCTTCATGGAATAGGTCTCCATAACTGTGCAGCTGCATCCAAGCCTTACATCACCAAGTGAAATGCAAAGCGTCAGATGCAGTGGTGTAAAGTGCGCCGGCACTAGACTCTAGAGCAGTGGAGACGTGTCCTCTGGAGTGATGAATCACGCTTCTCTGTCTGGCAATCCAATGGATGTGTCTGGGTTTGGCAGTTGCCAGGAGAACAGTACTTGTCTGACTGCATTAGCCAAGTGTAATGTTTGGTGGAGGGGGGGTTATGGTGTGGGGTTGTTTTTTAGGGGTTGGGCTTGGCCCCTTAGTTCCAGTGAAAAGAACTCTTGAGGTGTCAGCATGTCAAGATATTTTGGACAATTTCATGCTCCCAACTTTGTGGGAACAATTTGGGGATGGGCTCTTCCTGTTCCAACATGACTGTGCACCAGTGCACAAAGCAATGTCCATAAACATATGGATGAGTGAGTTTGGGGTGGAGGAACTTGACTGGCCATCACAGAGTCCCCCCCCCCAACCCAATAGAACACCTTTGGGATGAATTAGAGTGGAGACTGCGAGCCAGGCCTTCTCGTCTGACATCAGTGCCTGACCTCACAAATGTGCTTCTGGAAGAATGGTCAAACATTCCGATAGACACACTCCTAAACCTTCTAACGCTGTTATATCTACAAAGGGTGGGCCAACTCAATACTGAACCCTACGGACTAAGAATGGGATTCCATTAAAGTTCATGTGCGTGTAAAGGCAGGCGTCCCAAAACGTTTGGCAATATAGTGTATGTAGACAAAAAGTGGCTGTAGCTGAAAAGGTTACAACAGATCAGAAGTACTAAGATGCAACATAGGATAAAAAATAGGGTGAAATCAGTATTTGGTACTTGTTTGATACACAATGCTTTAGCAATCTAAATGTCAATGCAGTGGGGTTTACATCTACAAACTTTTATTGATGAAATATGGAGACCATTATGGCTCACCTCTCCTTTGAAAAATACTAGTGTCCTCGCTGTCATGCTGATCCAATGGCTTCTGTACTTTTTCAGTCATTAACTTGGAACAAATATAAACATCAGGAGCACTGAATATCCTGATCTGCATGTTGCAGTGACCTTGAACCAGGGGGGTTGAATAGTTGAAGGTTTGTTCACTCTGCAAGGAAATTTTCCCTTACTTGTCGAGTGCCGGTTCATACCGATGCAAATTCTATGTGGATCAGATCCAGTATGAAAAGCATAGATTTGTATGTAACCTACATAAGCATTATTTCCAATGCAGGCTGTTCGCATATATGTGGTACGAATTTGATCCAGTCCACAAAAGGGTCCTGTGTGAGTTTACAGCAGGTGCGGTGCAAATTTCATCTCCTGCTGTCCCCTCAGAAATCGCATTCAATTTGTACCTGTCACAGCAGAAATTGCACTGTGATACAGCACTGTGAAACCGTATCAGATTCATTCCACATCAATGTGAACCGGCACTGAAGATGGAGCTCACCACTAACACTAAGTAAGGTAGAATTCAATTGCAAAGTAAACAGCCTACTTGCCTTTAGTAAATCAGCCCCTGTGTTTTCAAAACTTTTGAAGCCAGGCAAGTGGCCTTTTCACAAGTAAGTCAGCAATAACAGCTTCTGTATTTGAATGTAAGTTTCCTTTAACTGCTGTCTTCATCATCCCAACTTCAGAGGTTTCTATGTCACTATGTTCATCTTATCCTTCTGTTTGGTGAGTGGGTCTTTTGTTTTATTGTCCTATTCAGCACTGCACAAAGGTGGTTTAAGTTATACAGTACAGAACTAAGTGTTATCTCCGGAGGAGCCAGACAAGACAACCAGCCAATGGAACGGTGGTGGGGGGGTGGGCAACATACTATATCCAGTCTACTCTTACTTTGCATCAGTATAATAATTTCAAACGCAGATGCTCATTGTATGATTGGCTCGTCTGGCGCTTGCTTCAACAATTGTGAGTGTTTCTACAGCATTTCACAAACATATCAATGGATTACAATTGAATTCTGTTTCAAAGTGAACCCCCATATAAAAAAACACAGATATGTGCACCTTCCATTTAAAGTTAAAGAAAAACATTTACTGAGAAACTTATATTTTAGTTGTATCTATTGCCTGGCCTTTTGGAGTAATAGCATTGGCCTCAAGGTGCCCCTTGGAAGGTTACATCACCAATGACCTATTATTACAGGTACCTATATAGCACTATCAATTTACAAATATATATATATATATATTGTACATTCATATCAGTCCCTAAACATCAAGGAGCGGATAATCTAACACACATTCATACTATTATTATTATACAGGATTTATATAGCGCCAACGGTTTGCTCAGTGCTTTACAATATAAAGGGAGACAATACAGCAGCAATACAGTTCAATACAAGAGGGTTAGGAGGGCCCTGCTCCTTTGAGCTTACAATCTAAGAGGGAGGGGCTAGTGGTACAAAAGGTAATAACTGTGGGGGATGGACTGGTAGGAGGAATAGAAGATTCCATTATTAGCTGAGGGCAGGATAGGCTTCCCTGAAGAGATAGGTTTTCAGAGATCGCCTAAAAGTGAGCAGAGTAGGCGATAGTCTGATAAATTGGGGTAGAGAACTCCAGAGGATGTAAACCCTTACACATACCCAGTGAAGTTACAAACCTCGGTGATACACAGAGATGAAACAAATCCTCCTACATAAGTTGTACCTGTATATCTACAGTCGTCTTTTCCCTACATTCATTCAAAGTGAAGAATTTACACAGGATTTCTCAACTATTTGAAGTTACACTCAGTGAGGAGAGCTCTGAGGAGCTCTGATTTCTGACTTGAGGAAAGGGACACACCACCCTTTACACATCACACAGGAACAGAGCTGAGGCTGTCAATCACAGGCTGTGCCCTCCATTTTTTTTTCTTGGTGTCAGGAAACCTTAGCAGAATTTACTCATGCTGATAGCAAAGGAATAAGGCAATAGACAGAAATGACAGTTAGAGCTCTGGATTGAGAAAAGTACACACTATAGAGAGATGCTTTGTTCATATTTCATGTCTGAGGTTTACAACCACTTGAATGTAGCAGCCAATTTTGTCAAGTGTGTGTGTGGGGGGGGGGGGGGGGGGGGGGGGCTGGTCTGCCCTAAGTCTGAAGCAAATAACGGAATTTAGAGAAAATATTTTCTTGTACATCTATGAGAAGAATTTTCATATGTGCTTTTCCATAACTTTAAAATAATTAAAACCATATCCAACATAAGAAGGGATACAATACTATAAAGTATTACTTTGTCTTTATTCCATAGTGGTTTACAGCATACACCGTGGAGGATGCTCATAAAGAAGCAGTATGGCCTTACCATGTTTTTAAGGCATAGTGACGCTCTTTACAAATGTGCTAAGCACTCAGCTGAGATCAAGACTCCAAAGTCAGTGGAATGCTAATAAAATTAAGGAGAGCCCATTCACTTGACCTGTCAAAGTCATGTGATTGCCACTCCTCCAACTGCTTCATTAAACAGGCCATACATGAACTGAAACTCAGCCAGTTCTGCAGGGACTGTCTGAATTTCGATTCATGTATGGGCTGATGTGAATGATATATATATATATATATATATATATATATATATATATATATATATATACCGTATACTGGGGTGGACTGACCATTCGCACACTCGGGCACTGCCAGAGGGCTTGGGGTCAGTAGGGGACCCCATGAGATGCCCCTGGTACCTTTCATCAGCTTTTTTGGGAGTGGTTTGAGTGTGGGCAAGGACACAGGGGCCCCATGATCCCCTATTGCCCGGGGGGCCCAATAAGTTGTCAGTCCGCCACTGACTGTATATATATGTAAAGCACTATATAAGTACTTGTAGTAAATTATTGTATTCTAATGGAAAGGAAGACTCCCTTCTGTCAGAATACAATACCACAGCAAGAAGGATTCCCCCATCCACCTCAAATGTGTGGATGGGGGAATTGGATCATATTTTTTCTCAATCAACCCGCTGGTTGAACAAAAAAATGATCAATGTATGAGATCTGTAAGATACCATAGGATCCATATCATATTATTCCATTTTATGAAAGGACCACAAAATGCAGAATAAAGTGTGGATAAACACTGCGATATAGATCAGCAATATCTGTTTTCCATTATAAATTAAGTCCTATGTTTGAAGTACTGTATATCTAAAGCCAAAACACTCTCATAGGAAGGGAAATCCTCTCTTAGACAGTTGTAACCTGAAAAAGTGTCTCTAGGGTTTTTGTTTATCTGCCTCTAAACGCAGAGCTTAAAATATGTCTTATCGAAATGTGTATGGACACATAGGATAACATTGAGCTGCTTCTACAGGCAAAACACAAAACTCCTGTAGACGCAGCAATTTTGAAGCCAGTGTGCACAACAAACAAAAAGGGTAAACCTCCAAAGCAGGACTCAGGCAGCAGTTCTGACCACTCCTTACTTTATCAAAAAGCTTTAGATATATTAACTTCTATCTATCGTCGAGGAAATTGCCACTAAAAATAATAGTTGACAAAGTAACATGTTTTTATACACTCTAACAGGATTAAATGTTGAGAATGTCATAAAAAATGAATCCAGTGTGGCCACTTTAAACAGGATCCAGGATAAGTGGAATTTCAACCTTTTGTATGTTTATGAAATGAGTTGGAGCTTTAAATTTGTAGATGATACAACAATAAAAAACCAATAATTTCCAAGGGCACCAGCTGGCAAAGAGCAGGTAATGTAAGTACTAAGAGGAGAGGAGGTAGGCTACAAAGAGAACATGCTACTTTGTCTTACAAATGCAATCCAACTGAATTTGATTTGGTGCCAGCCTTTTTGATTCCTTGTACCCCAGCTGTCACCTGCAGGTACACTCCACTGGTATTGTTATCTTAAGATATTATGTTGGTGTAAATGATCCTTGGCAGGCAGCTTCTTCACCCCCAGAAGATCTCCACAATCTCCCTGGCTAGTAATGCATTGTAAGAAAAGTTGAAAATGAAGCGCCACAGCAATGTTGAGGTCCATTTACAACTTTATTCCATTAAAGGTCAGAGATATAATTGGAGAAGTAGCCAACGCGTTTTGGGGGTCCAAGTGCCTCCTTCATCAGGGTTAAAAAGAACAATTTTCATTTCAATCTGACAACAATAAAATGTCCCTTCAAGGGAGTCATAATAAAAACCAGTCAATCATAATGGGAGTATCAACACTGGAAGAGGGACAGATCAGACTGCTGTACACATGTGCTGGCCAGGAACATGATGACAGGAGGAAAAGAGGAGACTTCATCAGTCTGCTTTTACTTTACTGTTCACTCACAGATTGGGGGTGGGCCGGAGACTAAGCTGCGTTGCTTAACTGCAGTAGAGAAAAAGTTAGGTGACCAATCTGGCTCTGTTATCTGGCAGGGCTGTGCAGATCTTAGGAATGGCTGGAGAGAAACACAAATCGTTTGGCAGGTAAAGCCATAACTCTCAATAGTCCTGACATCCCACAGCTCCAAGTTGTGTCCCACAGCCAGAACACTGCTGGTGTCATCTCTCTCTCTAGAGTGGTGGTTGGCAACCCATCAATCGCAGGCAGATGAGGGGTAATTCACATCCCCACCTACCTCACCTTTCATCTTATATGCTGTTCCCCCATATCCAGAGTGATACAAGAAGACAATGTACTAAAGTGTTGGATGCTCATCCCTGTTGGCCCTCCTTGCCTGTCCATCCCAGGTGCTTGTATGTGGCCTCACATGGTATGGATGAGAAGGACCAATGATGATTGCTGCATCCAAATAGACAGTAATGTGTCACCTCCACTTTCCTTCACCACTCTGCATGTGGAGGTAACTATTTTCTGCACTAAAGACTACTGACTACTGTGCTTTACCCTAGAAATTACTGACCCCTATACAGGGCTTTTGTTCTCACAGAATAGGTGCTGGAACTCGCCCTTTGCAAGTAACCCCTTGTCTCCACCCCTACCTACTTCTGAGCACCATACCTTGGTTCCACCCCCTACCTACCCTCCCAGTACCACCCTTTTGGAGAATACAGAACCAAGTATCATTTTGTGGTGCTAAGTGCGTAATTTGTATGGAATTTGGACCTGTATGTAAACAATACAGAACTCTCCCTTGTCAACCTCTGCACACTGCTTTGTATGGCTCTGCATAGCAGAGCCATACAAAGCAGTGTGCTTACAGTGTAAAGCACACACACAGCACACAGTAGAACAAACACAGCACACAGTTAACCCTTTGATCACCCCAGATGTTAACCCCTTCCTGCCCAGTGCCATTAGTACAGTACCAGTGCTTTTTATTAGCACTGATCACTGTATTGGTGTCACTGGGGATGTCAGTGACACCAAGTCAGTTCCAACCAGTGTCAGAATGCCTGCCGCAGTTCTGCTATAAGTCGCTGCTCGCCAGCATTACTAGTATTAAAAAAAAAAAATTGAGTATATATACCGCCTTTTGTAGACGCTATAACTTTCACGTAAACCAAATAATTTACACGTGTTAGGATTTATTATTAACAAATACATTTTGGCCTACATTTTATTTTTAAGATATTTTTACTGGACATGTTTAATAGCAAAAAGTCAAAAATATTGTTTTTTTCTCAAAATTGGTGGTAATTTTTTTTTATAGCGCAGAGAAGAAAAAATGCAGAAGTGATCAAATACCACCAAAAAAAACTCTATTTGTGGGGAAAAAAGAACATAAATTTCATTTGGGTGCAGCGTTGCATGATCGCGCAATTGTCAGTTAAAGTAACGCAGCGCCGTATTTCAAGAAATGGCCTGGTCAGGAAGGAGGGTAAATCCTCTGGAGGGAAAGTGGTTAATCTCTTCCATGCCGTTCAATAGGATTTCCACCTCTCAAAGGTTACCTACCCCTGGCTTAAACTATATTTAGCCATGCTCCTTTAGGTCACGTCCAATATCCAGCGCAGTGTAGCCACACCCACTTTTCATCACAGTGAAATCCACGCGCCACGCCTTTTCTCCTTTCTAAGTTTTCCCCTCTTTGTCAGTTTCTAATGTTGGGAGGCATAGGTAGCACGGCTCCCATATCATGTTAACTTTGTACTTAGCTCTTTGCTCGGAGCTTCACATTGGTATGCTCTATGTATTTAAATAGTAAAAGTAATTTCTGCCTTGGTTCAATTTACATTTCAACACTGTTCCTAGTTTCATACACAATAGATTCTGTTTAGGTTCAGAAAAGTGTCCATTATTACATGATTTGTATTTGTTCTTGCATTCAACACATGACATACTGGAACGCACTGATCTTGTAGTTCAATGAATAGAATGATTATGAATAGTTATGTACTAATAGATGTGGAGCTACCAACAAAAAAAATAATCATGGTTCCTTTACTGGTCAAATTACAAAATGTAAATAAGAAAAACAATTTAAAACCTGTCCAGAGAATACAGAGAATGTCAGTTGACACCACTGGGAAATATTATATGCTGGGTTTGATCAGTCAAAACTGGAGCAAGAATACTAGAGGAAAGAGAAGCAGCTGCATACGGCTACCAATCAGGTTTCCTTTCTCATCCTTGGCTCCTCAAGTTGGTGTGTATGCTAACGTTTTATTTGTATAATGTTAACCCCTTCACGCCTAAGGGTAAAACAAATATTAAAGCTTAAGTAAAATTGTACAACTTTGACATGTATTAGTAAAACCGTACATATCATTACAACTACTTTGTACATCCAGGGGAATTATACCTTGCTTTTTTCAGGACAAATTGGGCTTTTATTTGGGGGTAAATAGTAATGGATAGCTCCTGATTTTTTTTTATTATCAAAGGAAAACTGGCCCAAAATAGTAAAAAAATATATATTTTTTTAGTTTAGCTGTGAGTTTCTTGTTACTGCCATAATCAACCACCAAAGAACAACCCAAAATAAATTTTCCAGCTGTTGACAATCGCAGCAATACCATATACGTGTTGTTGTTTTTACCCACAGTACAACCCAGAAACAATAGTGCACATTTGTTTTTGTTTTTTTTTTTTTTTAACCTAAAGCACACTGACACCGATACCAATTTAAAAAAAAAATCCTGACCTTTGACCCTGACCTTGATCCAAACACTAACCCTGGCAAACCTTGATTTAGGTATTTTTTTTCTTTTTTCTTTTCTTTTTTCAATATTTACTTATGTATATATCTTTGTTTTGTTTTTCTCTGTGCAAGGAGAGAGATACAATGTGTCTCTCTCCTCCATTCAGAGAGATAAAAAAACAAGGTGGGGGGGTTGTACAGTGACTGATCACTGCGATAGCCAGTCACAGGCTATCAGCGATCATGTGACCTGGAATCGGGAGTCCCAGGTCCCGATCATTAGAACGGGACCTGGGGCTCTCATTGACAACCCGGTCTTTGTGTGGGGAGCGCCCTTCCCGCACAAAGACAGGTACGCAAATATGTGGCCCCACAAAAAAAAGCCCAGGTCTGTGAGGCCGCATATTTTTGTGATGTCACCGTGAAGGGGTTAAAGACTTGTTTCACTAGGTCAGTAAAATATGGCATTGCTGCCTAGGAATATTGTCTGGTATCACAGCAATCTTTTCACACGACTCTCTTGAAATGTTCCTAAACTCAAGCACTACAAAATATATATTATACAATGACCTGTGCTCAACCTATGGCCAGCTGCCACATGTGGCCCTCCAAGCTCTCTGATGGGGCCCTCGACAGCAAACCAAGGAAGTGCACCTCTACTATATCCTGTGGGTTTGGTGCAGTTTCTGAAAGCACACCAAAACCCCTGAAGCCAGGCCTATGGGTGCGCTTTCAGAAAGTACACCACACCCACAAGATACAATAGAAATCGATGACAAACTAAAGCAAAGCTGCAGAAGCACTGTGTTACTCCCGTGTTGCAGGTAAACCGCAGTGAATTGGTATGTAAGTAGCCTTATAGGGGGCTCAAGACAGTAACGGATTGTTTACATTTGGGGTTTGGGGTCAGTAAAACCCCATAGTTGAAATGTGTTTTTAACACACACCCCTGACTAATGGTGTAGCACCAGGAGTCACAATGGCGACCATGCTCCAGAGGGCCCGTGCGGCCTCCCTGTCACATTCTGTTTTACACTTGGACAGGAGGGGCAGTGGGGGCGGTATATAAAGGAACGGATCATCTCCTATTTCCTTTCAGTTCATTATGATCTTCAAAATTTAAAAAAAATCTAAATTCTGAACCATTTCATTTCATTGTGGACCGGTTACCAAATCACTCAAGGGGCCTTTGCTCTTCAAAAGGTTGAGCATCCCCGGCTTATCTCTGTGCTTGCTTTCATGAAAAAAATGTTCTCAAAATTGTGACCAAGCCACCTCCTGTTTGAGAAAATGTTGCCTTTCTATGTACAGCATGCAGGAGCAGTGTTGTCACCCAAAGCTTTCAGCTCCCATTGCAATATGTCTGAGCCTCCAATTTACTACTGACAAGCATCCTCAGGGCCAGAGGTAGTTCTGCATGGGCGTGCACAAAAAAACCCCAAAAAAAGATAAAAGGCTTTCTTAAAATCAAACCATCCTGTGGAGCCAATTGTTTATTTGTGAATGCCTTTCATTATTTAACACAGGTTTAAAGCAGTATTAAAGTGTTACTAAAGCCAGGACCCTGCATGCACTATATCTGGTCTCCCACAGTACACAGAACATGGAAATGCAATTATTTTAGTAAATATACACTGCTAAATACCTTTTCTCATCAGAAGTTAGAGCAGTCTTGTGACTTCAGCAGAGCACTGGTTAAAGCTTGTAGGAGGAGTTTTCTTTCTGCTCTAGGAGGATGCAGAACCCCTGATCTCTGTCTGGACAGTGCTGATTGGCCCTGTGCTGATCACATGCACCCTCCCAAGAAAAAAAAAACCCTCTCTAGTAATACACACCAAACTGAGCATGTGCAGAGTGACTCCACATGATATGTCTTATCAGAAGATAAAAGGGGTGCACTGGAAGAAGGGGAGAATCAGAGAAGATAGGATCAAACAGCCTTTTTACACAGTGCAGAGGATGAACCCCTTAGGTTCCACAGTGAGTATAACAAGCATGCTTTACTGAATATGCAGACTGATTTTACTGTTGTGGGTTTAGTAACACTTTAAACCCAAAAGAAAAAATGTATTATATTGCAGCTTTCTTAGATGTGATGGCTGCATTGGTTTCCTTTTTTTGGGCTTTGTTTTGTTTATTTTCACCTGGTGATCTGGTCAGTTAGTCTGTTTTTTTCAACAGAACAGGCTTTCCTGCAGATGTAGCCATTAGGGAGCTGAGACAAGCCATTTACCACTGACAGGGGTGCTTACAATGACCAGATTTTATGTAAATCCTTTATCCCAAAAGGAAAAAAAAAACAGTTTGCTGTAACTGATTAAAAAGTATTAGCTGGAGTTTGGCTTCAATTTGTTGGTGTATTTAAATCTGATAGTACATCTAACACTCCCCTACTGCAGACTGACAGTGCTGCTGTCCAAAAGTGCATCCTGTGCTCCTTCTTCCAGAGTGGAGACAATCTAATAAAGGAAGTGTGTTACTGGCAAGATCACCAGGAGAAAAGAGAAGGGAAAAAAAGCCTAAAAAAGAAATCTAATGCAGACACCACATCTGATGATTGTTAAGATGCAATATATTACATTTGTGGTTCTGACTTGAATAATTAGCGTTAATAAATAATGTTTTAAGTAAATCTAGAAATTCATTATTGTAACATTTACTTGGAAGTGATTTTGACGGGGTATTCACATTGACAGCTTTAGACTCAGGTCTCACTTCTGTGAGATACTGTATGTGGAAATATGTGTATTTTTGATACATTTTAAATAATGTTGGTCTTTGTAATGGAAAATATTTAATAAAAGATATAACAAAAAAAAACATGGTAGGAGGGCACAGCACTCTTGTTTGAGTTACAGAAGCAGGATGTACTTCCTACTGATCCTCTTATCACATGGATTAAAGCCAAGCACTCACAACTGGACATCTTTGCCTAGGCCAGTGTTTCTCAACTCCAGTCCTCATGGACCCCCAACAGGTCATGTTTTCAGGATTTCCCTCAGATGAAACAGCTGTGGTAATTACTAAGGCAGTGAAACTGATCAAATCACCTGTGCAAAATAATGGAAATCCTGAAAACATGACCTGTTGGGGGTCCATGAGGACTGGAGTTGAGAAACACTGGCCTAGGCCAAGATGGAACTCAAGGCAGTGTTTTTAATTTTTTGAAAGAAACTGGTACTTTTTTTTAATGACTTTAATACTGCTTTCAGGCCCATTTGTAACTACGTGATAAAAAAAAGATCAGCTGCATGCATACTATATAGTAATTTAAAGAGTACTTTGCCATCCTTTAATAATGGTCTAATTTTGCATTAATACTACAAAAGTAACTTGCAGTATTTTCCAATGAGCTATTATTTATAACACTTCGTATGAAACTACACCAATGAAAGCAAACTTCTTGATTCTCTTCATTTAAATACAGTATTGACTTACAGTTTGTTTTATGCCATTGAAAATTACAGTGCACTTTGGTACACCAAAATAAAAATGTAGATGTCCTCAGCGGGCCAAATGTACAACCTTTTCCTAGGTGTCTTTCAAAAGAAAAAATCAAAGATATTGCAGAGGTCCCTATTGCTCGACTTTCCCACAGAAATACCAGCTTACACAAAATGACTTTACAATTATGTGCCCCATGGGAAGCAATCTTAACATTTAAGTAAACCTTTAAGCAAACAATGCTTTAAATAATTGCAATGAACAAAGTTATTCTAAAAGTTTACAGTAACAGTATAAAGAGCAATGTTGTGCAGTAACTAGTGATCACCAAATAGAAATCTGTTTTAGACAACTTAGCATAGGGGGACACATTAAGGGCCCATTCACACTTGTGTGTTTGCAATAACAAATGGTAACTCATGTAACTTGTGCTGTGTGATTAATTGTGAACTGCACCCCAACATACTGTAGAAGCCAACGTATCACAACATACTATGCATTTTGGTACGTTGGCAGCCCATTCATATTGTACAGTACATGGAACTAGACACACAATTCCATTGTAAAGTGAGCCTGCCCTGGCCTAAATCTTTCCGAAGGTATCATCGAAGTACAAATGTTAGTCTTCAAATGGATCCCTATTGATCGCTGGTTTAGTTTATACAATACATGGGGTTTGAGATGACCAAACCCAATTTTTCTGTCATTTTTTGCCAGATGCTGGATGTAAGAAGAAAGCCTGCCTAGGTTCCCTGAGACTCAGGATGATTTTATTTTTAGATTGAGAATTCAGAGTTCTGAAAATTCTGTTGCATTATATGTTCAGGGACCACCTAATAGGACCAAATCCTTTTAGGCAAAGGAAGAGAAGACCTGATGAGCACTTTCTTGCACAATGCATGTAAAGGGCAAGGACTTGCCTAAGTGGTTAAGACTAGGATGGGAAAAATGTTATATTTATCTTCATATATTCTATAGGCCAGCTGGTCCAGAGGTAGGTGGCTCCCATCACAGGCAAGGTTCTGGCAAGGATCAGATGTAAAGCTGTCCACACTCCTCCCCTCTGCAGCAGCAAATGGAATACATTTCGGGGAGAAACTCCAGTTCCTGTCAGCCCAGTTTATAAGTTTGATCCTTATAGATTTTTTTTTTAACGTTTTGGTATCTAATAAATGTTCCAATATAGTACACAAACTGGATACTTTTGCACTTCTTTATGTTTTTGATCATGAGTCCCCCTGCTCTTCTATCAAGTAGGCAGCATTTGATTTAGGCTAGGTTCACACTATGATGGGTATGTGTAAATCACATTTACGTATGGTTCTTTTGCATACAAGCAAAGGTTCAATTAATTCTTAATGGGATCCACACACATTGGAAAATGTGCCATGTTTTCATGTGCTTGAGACTGCATAGTGCCAAAGCACCATGTAGTTCCATGCGGCTGCATTTTCAAAAAAGGGTCAAGGACATTTTCTATGCAAAGCCCATAGGTACAACGGCCCATTCAAATGGGCAGCTGTTCTCGCACAAATGCAAGCCACAGCACCCACAATAGTCTGAAACCAAACCTGGCCTTGGTGCAAGTCATTCAATAATTATATATTAAACTATACCTCTGGGACAGACTAATAAATACTTTATGTACATACATGATTGTTTTTTTATGTGTCACCATATCAGTGATTTGTTTTTCTATATTGCTATTGCCATTAGGGCAATTTTTCCTTCTTTTCATAATGGCAGACTTAGCTTGCAAATTTCCCCTCACTTGTGATGTGATTGTCACATAGGCTTCCTTCAACCATCTCTTGTTGGTGCTTTTAAATGGCTTCAAGCTTCTTTTTGGACCTTTGAACAAAACGAAAAGGGTAGAGGAAATTCTCCACTCCTAAATATACACTGCTCAAAAAAATTAAAGGAACATTTTGAAAACACATCAGATCTCAATGGGGAAAAAATGATGGATATCTATACTGATATGGACTGTGTAATGTGTTAGGAACGTAAGGATGCCCCATCGTTTGATGGAAATGAAAGTTATCCACCTACAGAGGACTAAGTTCAAAGACAACCCGATAAAGTGAAAAAATTACGCAGCTGGCTAGTCCATTTTGCTGAAATTTCATTTCAGCAACTCAAAATGGTACTCAGTAGTTTGTATGGCCCCACATGCTTGTATGCATGACTGACAACGTTGAGGCATGCTCCTAATGAGACAACAGATGGTGTCCTGAGGTATTTCTTCCCAGATCTGGACCAGGGCATCACTGATTCTATTGGATTTAGGTAAGGTGAGTGTGGGGGCCATTCAATGGTATCAGTTCCTTCATCTTCCAGGAACTGCCTGCATACTCTCTCCATGTGAGGCCAGGCATTGTCATGCGACAGGAGGAACCCAGGACCCACTGCACCAGCGTAGGGTCTGACAATGGGTCCAAGGATTCCATCCCAATACCAAAGGGCAGTCAGGGTGCCATTGTCTAGCCTGTAATGGTCTGTGCATCCCTCCATGGATATGCCTCCCCAGACCATCACTGACCCACCTCCAAAACAGTCATGTTGAACATGTTACGGGCAGCATAATGTTCTCCACGGCTTCTCCAGACCCTTTCATGTCTGTCACATGCTCAGGGTGAACCTGCTGTCACCTGTGAAAAGCACAGGGTACCAGTGGTGGACCTGCCAATTCTGGTGTTCAATGTCAAATGCCAATCGGGCTCTATGGTGCCAGGCTTGATTGGCAGTTGTTTGGTCTGAGACATTAACATCAGTGGCCTGCTTGAGGTTATTTTGTTGGGCTCTGACAGTGCTCATCCTGTCCTCCTTGCACAAAGGAGCAGATACCAGTCCTGTTGATGGGTTAGGGACCTTCTATGGCCCTGTCTAGCTCTCCTAGAGTAACTGCCTGTCTGCTGAAATCTCCTCCATGCTCTTGAGACTGTGCTGGGAGACACAGCAAACCTTCTGGCAATGGCACTTATTGATGTGCCATCCTGAAGGCGTTGGACTGCCTGTGCAACCTCTGTAGAGTCCAGGTATCGCCTCATGCTACCAGTAGTGACACTGACCCTAGCCAAATGCAAGTCTAGTGAAAAACAGTCAGAAAAGATGAGTAGAGAAAAAATATCAGTGGCCTCCACCTGTAAAACCATTCCTGTTTTGGGGGGTCATCTCTTTGTTGCCCATCTAGTGAACCTGTTGTTAATTTCATGAACACCAAAGCAGTCGCAACTGATTAACAACCATCTCTGCTACTTAACCGACCAGATCAATATCCCAGGAGTTTAACTTGATGCTATACTCTGATTAAAAAGTGTTCCTTTAATTTTTTTCAGCAGTGTATGTAATAAGGCATCTTCTGACATCAAGTCTATTGTGTTCTTTTTCTTATGCAGGATTCTCACAAAAAGAAGGCATTACTATTTCTTCAACCTGTGGAAGTCTGTTGCCGTTTTGGGCAAAAATGCCAGGTCTAGTGAGAGGATAATTATATCCATGAGAATGTTGCAATAGGGTTTTCTAGCAAGGAGATTCTCTTTGCTGAAACCAATACAATCAAAACAGTGCTTTTGGTAGCAAGATATTTAGGTGAACATTCAGCCAAAGGTTTGAAGCATTCATGCAGAAAAACTCCATAAGACTGTTCCTAAATCCCAAGAGGGAAATCTGGCTTTATTTGGAGCTTTACTTCTTGAAAGTGCATTTAATCTTGTGATCAGAAAATCTTCTGCTAGTTTAATATCCAGAAAGTTTGAGAGGGCTGCTGCCTGTACTTTCAAAGTGTTAAATAAAAACCTCTGGTCTGCACCTACCTGGAGAAATTCCAAAACTGGTGCGTCCTCAAGACCATTTTCTTGCTTACATTGAGAAAACTTTTCTCAAGTTTTACTGTAGATGGCATTTGTAGAATTTTTCCAGCTACTTAATATTTTGGGGAGAACTTTTTCTGAAAGGCTCTTCTTAAGAGAGAGAGATATCATTTTGTTCCTATACAAATCGTTAGTAAGATATCATCTGGAATATGCAGTTCAGTTTTGGGCACCAATTCACAAAAAATATATTGGGGAATGGGAGAAAGTGCAGAGGACAACCAAACTGATAAGAATCATGGAAGAGCTCAGCTATGAGGAAAGATTAAAGGGAACGAATTCTCTCTTGAGAAGAGGAGATTAAGGGGGATATGATAAACATGAATACATAAGATGTCCATATAGTGAACTAGAGTTGTACACTTAAAGGTCAGCACAGAGGACAAGAAGGCACTCTTTACATCTGGAGGAAGAGAGATTTAATCCCCAAATACAGAAAAGTTTTTTCACAGTAAGAGCTGTGAAAATGTGGAACAGACTCCCTTAAGAGCTGGTCCTGGGCAGCTCAGTAGACTGTTTAAAAAAAAAAAAAAAAGGACTGGATTCTTTCCTAAATGCACATAACATAACATACTAACATTTATAAGTAAAGTTGACCCAGGGAATATCAGATTGCCTCTTGGGGGGATCAGGGAGGATTTTTTTCCCCAGCTGGAGCAAATTGGATCATGCTTTGATGGTTTTTTTGAGTATAGGATTGTATTTTTTTTCCCTTTCTGTTGGTTGAACTGGATTGTCTTTTTTTCAGTCAGACTATGTAAAGTAGACTCTCCCATTCAAAACCCATGCTGTCAAGGCTAATTTTTTTTGTGAGGGTGGTATATTCTTCATTGGAACAGAAGGTCCTGTCTAGCTGGCAGAATCCAGGGCTCTGCTAGGCTCTGTTTTCTCAGGGCTGAGAACCACGTCTTCATCCAAAGTGACACAATGAGAAGAATTTTTGCTTGCTTCTGAATCACCCAAGGGATTAGACGAAATGGCAGGAACGCATACAGCAGTTGCCCTTCCCCGAGCTGAACTAGAGCATCACCGCATAAGCTTCGTGGGTCCTCTTGAATGAAAAATTACAGCTTGGCCTCTGCTTTGCTCCTGCTGGCACATTAGTCTATCTCCAGTGTCCCCCATCTTTCAAAAATCTGAGCAAATACTATGTGGCTCAGGCACCACTCCAATTGAACAATTTCCTTGTGGCTCCGGCTGTCAGCTAGTTGATTCAACTGTCCTTTCAGGTGTACAGACACAATTTGCTTCTGTCCAGTCTAGAAGTTTTTCTGTTATTCCCATTAGTTTTTCAGACTTTGTACTACCATGTATTTAAGTAAGCAACCGTGGTGATAATGTCAGACAACACTTATCCCTGTATCCTTTATTGAAAGGCTAGAACTTTCACAACCGCTATTAGCTCTCTCAGATTTGAGGAACTTCCTGCCATCATTGAATCCCACTTCCTTGGGCTATGCAATTTTATGAGTGAGTTCCCCATTCCCAGGAACTGGCATCCCTGGTTATTCTGAATAGAATCTGTTTCCATTAGCACCCCTTTTCCAAAACATGAAGGTTTGTCCACCACCTGAGGAATTCCTTCACTTCCTGTGTAATGGGAATTAAGTCCAACAAGCTCTGAAGCCCATCCCACTTGGAAAGCACATATCTTTGAAGGGTTCTGGAGTGCAACTGTGCCCACTAGATCCCTAGTATAGCTGCAGTCATGCCCCCAATGATTTCCATGGCATCCCTTATTGTGCATTTCAGTGTGTTCAACAGTTGAGTCATCTTATTGCACATTCCGCACTTTTTCTGTCAAGTATATGCTGGAATTCAATGTGTCTATGGTATACCCTAGGTATGTGAGCTTGGCTGTCAGTATAAGTGGAAACTTTTCTACATTAGCGAGCCCAACTCCTGTAAGAAAAACATTGAAGCAGCAACGTTTTGCTTCACAGTTGTTTCTGAACTTGCTAAGATCAACAAGTTGTTCAGATTGGGGATAACATTTTTCTTTTTCAATCTCAGGTTTTGCAAAGCCCCTGCCAATACCTTCAAAAAAAAAATGGGGGGGGGGTAGATATCCCAGAGGGGAGGGCATTGAATTGGAAGTACAGTGTTCTTCCGGGCCCCTGGAAAGCAAATCTCAGAAATCCTCTTGAAGTCTCCCATATTGGGATGTGTAAGCACGCGTCCTTCAAGTCTACCAAGAACATAAAAACCCCTGGGGACAACAGATCCTTCATGGTGTAAATTGATTCCATCCTGAATTTTTTGAACATCAATCACTTTTTCAATTTCTTTAAATTTAGGATAATCCTGTACTTCCCTAAGGGCTACTTCCTGAGAAAATAGTGGAAGTAGAAAGATCCCTCTCCTTTCGCTTTCAGGTTCCTTCCACTCAACGGCATTGAGTAGTGAGGAAGGAAGGTACATAGAAAGTTTTTCTGTAACCCTGCATACAATTGATCATGCAATGACAGATCTTGCTGTTCTTCCTCCAGTTCAAGAGTATCGGAAATAAATTTCAGACAATCCTCGTCTCATCGGATGGAAACACACCTTTGAGATTTAGGAACTTTGTAATCAATTTCACCCTCTTCTGACTCTGGCACGCTTGAAGGAATACTGCTCCAGCAACTCTGAAACGCCTTGCTCTTCAATCTGTTTCTTAATGGAAGTGAAAGTTGAGGGGCACTGGTGCCAGACGTACTGTGCAGGACATCATTGTGAACACACTCTTGCAGTTGGGCTCTGAAATCCTGAAAGGTGCGGGACATTTCCTCCTTCATGGACTGTAAGAAATCCTTAAGGAGTGCCCTCGACTCTTTTTTCACTAGTTTATCTACACAATCTTGATGAAGGGACTTCTCCCTGGAACTATGCATTCTCCTTTTCCATGATGCACATTTCTTTTTGATCTCTGTGGGCACCTCCTTTTCCTTCCTGTCCTCCTGGGCCCCAGCCTGCAGCAGGAAGAAAAAAACAAAACAGTAAACCCAGAACAGCCTAGACTCAGGGAGAGAATAAACAAGAACCCCCATCCTGATCCATTGCAGAAGCTAACACCATTAGTATGAAACTGTGTTCAAGACAAATCCATCAGCGATAGCAACACATTTTATAATAAGCCGTATGTGTGACGAGAACAAACCAGCCACAGGGATCATAGTTTATTGCTGGCCTCCCCCAGCTCTGCCTCCAGCATGGCCGACTATCACCCCCCCCCACATCCCAGCCTGGGTGCGCGTCTATGAGGAAATGTGGGGCCCCAGCCCCTCCTCCACAGCAGGTGTGGGTCTGAAAAAAAAACTAGCTGTACAGCAGAATGAGCAGCATGCCTTGCCAGTCTACCCAAAACCAAAATGGCATCTTCCCACTTCTTGTATCCTCCAGAAGTGACGACACTACAGAGACCTGGAAATATCACCCATGCTACAAGAAAGCCGGAGATGCCGATCACAAGAACAAAGGCAGAGCAGATGCTGGCTAAAGGTAACCTATGAAGCTGTGTTCAAGACAAGCCCACCAGCAATGGCAACACATTTTAGAACACGTATGTATAACAATAACAAACAAGCCACAAAAAGACATAGCTTATTGCTGGCCTCCCCCAGCTCTGCCTCCAACATGGCTGACTCTTTTTCCTCAAGTCCTGGCCTGGGTGCATGTTTATGAGGAAATACTCTTCATACCTTGAGGCCCCGACAGCTGGTGTGTATCCAAAAAAACCCTAGCTTCAAAGTGGAATGAGCAGTGTGCCTTGCCGGGCTACCTAAAACCAAAATGGCTCCTTCCCAATTCCTGTATCCTCCTGAAGTGATGACAGCTGCGGAGCCCTGGAAATCAAATCACCCACGCCATGAAGAAGCCAGAGATGCCAACTGACACTGCATGACAGCTAGGGCAAGAACAAAGATCACAGGCAGAACAGATGTAGCATCCCCGGAGTCCTGGCTGAAGATATGGCAGCGTTAACTCCCAGGGAATAGACCCTCTGGTCATTAATAGCCACCGATAGCAATCAGACCAGGAGGAATGATCTGCTAAGACAGCTAATTGGGGAAAAAAAAAACCTACCCCTAACGCTTACATTGAAAAAAAAAACAAATAAAAGAATGGGCACACTAAACATAATGCTTAGTAATCCTTGAATTGAGGCCATACCACAAAGGCCCGCTTTGAAAACCTGTACCCTGTCAGACAGCCTGTAAAAACAAACAAAAACCACCAAAACAGGGGATGTGTCTTAATTGGCCAGGGAAAATCTATAAAACTGAGGAAGGGTGAGTATCATGAGGCTTTTATACCAAAAAAGTGGATCATGTGTTTCCTGGTTGGAGGAGCTTCTCTCTTATGTAAGCTGTCCTGGAAGATGACTTGGGAAAGAGTGTGCCCTGGTACTAAATCGTGCCGATATTCTATACGGAGCTGCACATGCCCAACCCTCTCTCTCTTCTGTCTGTACACTCTCTTCTGTCTTCTGTCATAAAAAAAGCCTACTTAGCTGAACTGTTGATGTTTAAAAAAAAAAGTATGCTAAGTGTTCAGAGGAGGAAATTCAAGACAGAAAGTCTGAATTTCTAGATTTTCAAGAGGATCACCATGGCAGCCAGACAAATATTTTCATACAAGCAGTTCAGCAATGTTGGCATCTGAACAACAATATTGTTTGCCTCCTTCTGAGTTGTGAGTTGCCCTGTTGGCACTACCTGGCTAGACAAGTTAATTTAAAGATCTTAATGACTGCACAGTGACTGCATCCTATCAGATGCAGTCACTGTTAGGATATCCAAACCGCTACAAGTGCCTGAATACAATAGCAGGTAACAGAGATTCCTTGCAACCACATTGCCAAGAACAAATGGGGGAATCAATCGATTTCCTCTAGTTCAGTATGTATATGGAAAAGAAAGAAAACAAAACCTGTATGGATATCTTAAATTGGAACTTAACGCACGGCATCAACCTGTTTGTTGTCTCTCTCTCTTACACAAATTGTAAAAAAAAAAAAAAAAAGTTTTACTCTTCAAAATTTTTTTGTGAAGCAAGACAGCACTTCCTGGTTTCTGGTCCGAGATGGGCACCGCTGCATCCTGGGATTGTTAAACTGCAACTGTGTAGTGTGGGGGATTTAGGTGTGTGAGCATAAATGCTGCCAAGTGATATAAAGGCATTATTTGTGCGCTCTAGCAGAAACCTGCCACACGTGTGTAGAAGCGATGCCAGTGTCTCCCAGATCCTAGATAGGTAGAAGGCACAGGGAGATTATATGCGCATGTGCCGGAGTTAGTAAATCCTTTGATACTACATACTAAAAAAAACAAACGAAAAAAACCCCTATTGCCAACACAAGAACTGTGTTGCAGAAAAAAATGCAAACAGTTATTCGAGGAAGAAATACAAGATGCTCTAGCACTCACACACTGTACGACAGGTGTTTCTAATCAGTAAATATAGAAGATCCGGCAAGGTATGTTACATAGTTAGTCTGGCTGAAAAAAGATAAAAATCCATACAGTTCAACCATTAAAAAAAAACCAAAAAAAAAAAAACCTATACACACACAGTTGATCCAGTGGAAGGCAACCCCCCCCCCCCCCCCCCCCCCACAAAGCATGATCCAATTTGCTCCTGCAGGGGAGAAAATTCCTCCCTGATCCCCCGAGAGGCAATCTGATATTCCCTGGATCAACTTTACCTATAAATGTTAGTAACCAGTTATATTCTGCGTATCTAAGAAAAAATCCAGGCCTGTTTAAAGCAATCCACTGAGCTGACCAGAACCAACTCTTGAGGGAGTCTATTCCACATTTTTACAGCTCTCACTCTGAAGAAACCTTTCTGTGTTTGGAGCAGGGGCGGACTGACCATTTGGAAACTCGGGCACTGCCCAAGGGCCCGGGGTCAGTAGGGGACCCCATGAGATGCCCCTGGTACCTTTTTCATAGGCCTTTTTGAGTTTGGGCAAGGACACAGGGGCCCCATGATCCCCTATTGCCCGGGGGCCCCATGAGTTGTCAGTCTGCCCCTGGTTTGGAGATTACATTTCTTTTCCTCCAGACGTAAAGAGTGCCCCCTTGTCCTCTGTGATGACCTCAGGGTGAATAGCTCTACACCGAGTTCACCATATGAACCACTGATGTATTTACACAAGTTGATCAAATGTTAAAGAGGTATTATACCCAAAACCAAAAATGTAATATTTTGCAATTTGCCAATCAAGAGATGTGATGGCTGCATAAGTTTTCTGTTTTTAGGCTTTTCCCCCTCTGTTTTCACCTGGTGATCTGACCAGTACCACAGCTCCTGGATTGGAGTGCCCCCCTCTGGATGAAGGAGTACAGGGGCACCTCTGGACAACAGCATTGCAAGTCTGGGGGGGAGGGGTGTGTTAGATGGACTAGCAGATTTAAATACAGTAACACACTGAAGCCAAACTCCAGCTAGTACTTTATAAGCAGTTACAGTAAACATTTTTTTCCTTTTGGGATAAAGCTTTCACATAAATAAATAAAAACAGATCCTTGTATGCACCCATGTCAGTAGTAAATGGTTTGCCTCATCCCTCATCTGCAGGACAGCTGTTCTTATATGGACTTACTGGCTAGTTCAGCAGATGAAAATAGAAGAAAAAGAGCCTAAATATGAAAAACTAATGAAGCCATCACATCTAATTGCTAAGCTGCAAAATTTATTTTTGGGTTTAGTGCTGCTTTTTAACCCCTTGACGCAGACGTCACACAAATAAGCAGCCTCACAGAACTGGGCTTTTTCCAAGGGGGGCGCATATCTCCGTACCGGTCCTTCTGCTGGGATTGCCCCGCACAGCGCGTTCCCAGCACAAAGAACGAGGTGTCACTGAGAGCCCCGGGTCTCGATCTAACGATCGGGACCCGGGACTTCCGATTCCAGGACACATGATCGCTGTGATAGCCTCTGATTGGCTATCACAGTGATCAGTCACTGTACAGCCCAGCCCCCTTGCTTTTTTTTTTGCTCTCTATAAATGGAGAATTGAGATACATTGTATCTCTCTAACTCCTGGCATAGAGGGGAAATTTTTTTTTGTAAAAAACAAATAGGTAAATATTAAAAAATAAAATAAAAAAAACTACCTAGATCCAGGTTTGATCTAGTTCAGTGCCTTGGTAAGTGTTTGAGTCAATGTCAGGGTCAAAGGTCAGAATTTTTTTCTTTTAAAAAAAAATTGGTGTCAGTGTGTTTTAGGTTTAAAAAAAAAAACAAAAAACAAAATGTGCACTATAGTTTCTGGGCTGTACTACGGGTACAAACATCAAATAACATACACATACATGGCATCCCTGCAATCTTCAAGAGCTGGAAAATTTAATTTGGGTTGTTCTTTGGTGGTAGGTTATGGTAGTAACAAGAAACACAGCTAATTTAAAAAAAAACATTTTTTTTTTTTTTTACTATTTTGGGCCTGTTTTTCTTTGATAATAAAAACAAAAATCAGGAGATATCCATTACCATTTACTACCAAATTAAAGCCCAATTTGCCCTGAAAAAAACAAGGTATAATTCGCCTGGATGTACAAAGTAGTTGTGATGATATGTACGGTTTTACTAACACAAGTCAATGTTGAAAAATTGTGCTTAGGCGTTAAAGATTTGTTTTACCCTAAGGCATGAAGGGGTTAACATAACCCTAAGGCATGAAGGGGTTAACATTCATTTGCACATGGGTACAGTGTTGTAATGATATTTACTTATGGGAGTGATTTACTGAAACTGGAGAGTGCAAAATCTGGTGCAGCTCTGCACAGAAACCAAACAGCTTCCAGGTTCTGTCAAAGTTTAATTGAACAAACTGAAGTTAGAATCTGGTGCAGCTGTGCATGGTAGTCAATCAGCTTCTGAGTGCTCCAGTTTTCATAAATTTCCCCAAATATATGCAAAACTTCAGCCAGTGGGCAAAAAAAAAAATCCTCCATCCACCCAAACCAGGTGGATGTCGAACACCCCCTCAACATTGTTGACAGTGGGGCCTGCCCCGCTGTGGCTCATTGGCTGCTAATTGACAATGTTTTCCAACTTGATTGTTCATCAGAAATCAAATGATCAATTTCTGTCAGACAGGAACAGCCACAAACCAATCAAAATTCTCCTGTTTTTCTATTAATGCCATTTTATGCTGTAATTACGACTAAGCAAAGATACTGCATAAATGTTCTTATTGTGCTGTTCCACCCTTCCCTTAGATTGAATCATGCTAATGTAAAATTATTCAACCATTTCTGGAACAGATACATTTTAGACAGTCAAGATTACAGCACAGATTACATTTTAAACACACTTTAATATATACAAAACATACTTTCTGAAGAAAGATAACAAATGTGTTGCTGCTTTAAGCTGCTTTGTAAAATGGCTGTCACAACAGCACAAAAAGGACTTTACACAGAATTACACTTCTCCTGCGGAGGGCCGATCCAGAGCAAAATCAAGGGCACTGAACCAATATATGTCAAGTACAACATGAGACGCTTGGATCAATGGTTGGAAAAAAAAAAAAAAAAATTAAGACCAAAACAACTCTAAAATATATTACAAACATCAATGAACAGAGCTAGAAAAAAATGGAGAGAATAGAAACATTTCTTTAAAAATATATATATATTTCACAAAGCCGGAAGTCATTTATTTATATTAGCAAAAAAATGGGGGAAAATGGTGTACATAACTAATAAAGAAATGACATACTTGACACATACATAGGTATAGAACTGCGTCTGATTACGGAGAACGGCAGAAGTGTCAAAAGCAAAATGCTTGCAGTCCAGTCAAAGTCTCTTTAAAATTATTCACTACATTTTACAGATTTATCAAATAGATTACAAGTTTCATTTTTGATGACAAAAATACGTGGCAAGGTCCTTGTCACAGGGCTTTCCTCAGATACTCAGATACACAAAGTCTTGGTTCTTTATCTGCCGGACAGACCTCAGCCTGAGGCCTAATTTCTGGTCTATCCAAAGCAGTCCACAGAACGGAAAGCACGGCTGAGCAACTAGTCCCTCCTATGAGAAGCACAGGGATATGAAGCTAAGGGTTAGGTCTTAGTGAGCTTTGTGCTTCCGTTTTTTGTGCTTTTTGTCCTTCTTCTTGCTGTCACATTTGGTACAAAACCACTGGTCAACTTCTGGTTCTGCGGTTAATCCAACGCAAGGCCTAAAATGAGAAAAATACCATACATAAAAAATGAGAACATGTACAGTATCATGTCACATTTATGGGCAAAGCATTATTCAAATGCATTCACTGAGCAACAGAAACGCACGGCACATAATACACATTCTATTTATTAGCTGTGCTTTTAAAACTCATCAGTTCCCTGAAAAAAAACAAGCATGTTGGCAAATATAGCTTTTTACCATTTCCTTTTGCCTTAACCTCATTACTGGAATTATCACATTTTCTTCCACCTTGGCTTAGTGGTGCTGATCTAAGAGGTGCTGTGGAATAGGGGTGCTGGTGCAAGATGTCACTCATCCAGTAGTGTGAGAAGATCACGGCAAAACAACCTCTGCATGTCTGACTCGATCCTAGTAGTATGTGTCAACCTCAGTCAGAGCTGCTCTGCTAACCACTCCCCTCTGATTCGTTTCGCCCTGCCCATCGGCGCTTAGTCATCCGCTATGCCTTGTTAGAAAAGCAGCGCTGACTGAGACTGCCACATGTACTACCAGGATCGAGTCGGGCATGCGGCGGCTGTCCTGCCTTCATTATATTTTCTTCAGTTTACTAGTTTGCAAGCACATGGCAGATCTTGAGTTATATCTACAAAGTTATCTCAGAAGGCATCCATCGATCCCTAGCTTTTAAGGTCAGCTCAGTATTAGCTAGGATGAATCAGTTTGCTGATACACACATTAAAGTGTTACTAAACCCAGGACCCTGCATTCACTATATCTGGTCCCCCACAGTACACAGAACATGGAAATTCAATTATTTTAGTCAGTATAAACCGCTCAATACCTTTTCTCATTAGCAGTTAGAAAAGTCCTGTGATTTCTATCAGTGTCCAGCAGAGCACTGGTTAACGTTTGTAGGAGGAGCTTTCATTCTCCCGATTGTCCTATGAGGCTGCACGACCCTCTGTCAGGAGAATGCGTGTGATCAGCACAGCGCTGTCCAAAGAAAAAAACAAATCTCTAGCAATACATGCCAAGCTGAGCATGTGCAGCTTGCCCACAAGGCTCTGTTCTATCTAGGGCCTGGTATGGACTGGGTGGGGGGAAAAGCACGCTGTTTTTTTCAAATTTGTTTTTTAATGCCAGCAATGCTTTTTTTTTCCTTACATTCAGCTGTCAGTTGGGAACCCGATAACAGCTGATGACCCATCCGCTGTCAAGGACGCGGCGGTCGGCTTCATGGTCCTCTCCTCAACAACTAGTGAAAAAAAACTCTGCTAAATGCCGGTGCCCAGTTTAGGAGATGTCAGCATTTTATTCTGCCAAAACGCTGCTTCTGGACGTACTGCCCCTGGGTTTTTGTCCTGCTGGTGAATGCTACTCCTACTAAAAGCTTCTAAAAGTCTATGTGTGCATGGACATATAGGATATTATGGAGGGCCATTTGAAAGCAGTGTGAAAAAAACCCCAAAAGAACAAAAATCACCTGATGCCCCTAAAAGTGGCTGCAAAAACGCCCTGTGTGCATGAGGCCATACTGGGGGTCTTTCATTGGCTTTCTAATGAAAAATGCACAGCTGTACAACTGCTGGATCACTTTGTGACCTCTGTGGGGCTTTAAACACAGTAATGTTTTCCTTACTCCATGGTCCTGCTATGGTCTCTTTAGCACTGAAATGTAGCCAAACCCCCCTATTTCATCACGTGCAATGCAGGACCAACAGCCATGTTATCGAGATCGAATAAGTTCCCTGGTCCAGCATTATATGTGCTGGTGTCAAGATCAAACAAGTCCCCTGGTCCAGCATTATATGTGATGGGGTCAGGATCAAACAAAGCCACTGGTCCAGCATTATATGTGATGGTGTCAAGATCAAACAAAGCCTCTGGTCCAGCATTATACAGTTGTGTTCAAAATAATAGCAATGTGTTGAAAAAATGAATAAAGCTCAAAATCCTTCTAATAGCTTTTATTTCCATACACACAAATGCATTGGGAACACTACACATTCTATTCCAAATCAAAACATGAAGAAAAATATATCAAATTTGTGTTGTTCCTCTAAAAAAATTGAAGAAAAGTGAATATTAGACTGTTAAAAAAAAATAGCAGTGTTTGTATTCTTCTTTACAAACTCAAACATTCACTATATAAACTGAAAAATGTTTGAAGATTTTGCTTTCCTTTGAATCACTTAATTAATATTTAGTTGTATAAGCACTGTTTCTGAGAACTGCTGTACATCTGTGTTGCATGGAGTCAACCAACTTCTGGCACCTGTGAACAGGTATTCCAGCCCAGGATGATTGGACTACATTCCACAGTTCTTCTCTATTTCTTGGTTTTGCCTCAGAAGCTGCATTTTTGATGTCACCCCACAAGTTTTCTATTGGATTAAGATCCGGGGATTGGGCTGGCCACTCCATAACGTCAATCTTGTTGGTCTGGAACCAAGATGTTGCACGTTTACTGGTGTGTTTGGGGTCGTTGTCTTGTTGGAACACCCATTTCAAGGGCATTACCTCTTCAGCATAAGGCAGCATGAGCTCTTCAAGTATTCTGATGTATTCAAACTGATCCATGATCCCTGGTATGCGATAAATAGGCCCAACACTGTAGTATGAGAAACATCCCCATATCATGATGCTTGCACAACCATGCTTCACTGTCTTCACAGTGTATTGTGGCTTGAATTCAGTGTTTGGGGGTCGTCTGACAAACTGTCTCCGGCCACTAGACCCAAAAAGAACAATCTCACTTTCATCAGTCCACAAAATGTTGCGCCATTTCTCTTTAGGCCAGTCAACGTGCTCTTTGGCAAATTGTAACCTCTTCAGCACGTCTTTTTTTCAACAGTAGGACTTTGCGGGGGCTTCTTGCAGATAGCTTGGCTTCACATAGGTGTCTTCTAATTGTAACAGTATTCACAGGTAACTTTAGACCTTCTTTGATCTTCCTGGAGCTGATTGTTGGCAGAGTCCTTGCCATTTTGGCTATTCTTCTATCCATTCGAATGGTAGTTTTTCGCTTTCTTCCATGTCTTTCAGGTTTTGGTTGCCATTTTAAAGCATTTGCGATCATTTTAGCTGAGCAGCCTATCATTTTCTGCATTTCTTTATATGTTTTCCCCTCTCCAATCAACTTTTTAATCAAGGTACGCTGTTCTTCTGAACAATGTCTGGAACAACCCATTTTCCTCAGAATGTCAGAGAGAAATGCACTGTAACCAGCATGTACAACATTTGCTGCCTTCCTTCCTTAAATAAGAGCAATAATTGCCACCTGTTTTTCAAAGAATGAATGACCTCACTAATAGAACTCCACACTGCTATTATTTTGAACATGCCCCTTTCAATTAGTGATTCAATTACACAGAATCAGCAGCATGCATGTCATGACTGTTGGGTCTGTTGGATTTCTATTACTCTACTACAAGTGCTAGTAAATTATTTGCCATGTAGAAATATTATTTCTACCAAAAACAGTGATTGATCAGGTTAGTGATGTCTGACTGCTATTATTTTGAGCACAACTGTATGTGATGGTGTCAAGGTCAAACAAAGCCACTGGTTCAGCATTATATGCAATGGTGGCAGCAATAAGACCAGTGGGAACCCGGCAAGAAGAGTTGCTTGGGAAATCTGGTTTTCAGAAACGAACAAGTAGGGATGTAGACCACAGAGGCCGTGCATGAAGATAAATATTTATCTGTGTGAGCCAATCCAAATAAGCAATATTTTCTTCATTATCTGGAGGGGGGAGAGACAATTCTAATTATTATATCACAGCCCAGTGTTAGGCTTTAATGAATCATGAGAAAAATAAGGGAGAAATCGCTCTTGAAATGTTGCTCGTTATAAAACAGAAGCCTTACTGAGCTTGCACATCATGTCCTTAATGTCATTAGGCCCTATTCAATTAAAGAGTGCAAATAACAGTATAACAGTAAGGATATGCAAAAAGCAGAAGCCCAGGGCAACCCAACTTAAAATGACTAAAGATAAATTTATACAGATTACTAAACGAAGCTGTAGTGACTGGTCTACAGTGTCTGAGTGACAAGACACACTATGAAAGTATCCCAATGACAGGTCTATGAATGGCCATTGAATGTAAAATACATGGGATATTAGTATCAACTCAAACAAGAAACAGTTTTTAAAGAAAATTAAAAAGATATTCAAGATCTCATCTTGCTTCCTGAATTCCCACTCGATTCTCGATTCCCACTGACGTCCATGCAAAAAACGATTCCCACTGACGTCCATGCAAAAAACGATTCCCACTGACGTCCATGCAAAAAACGATTCCCACTGACGTCCATGCAAAAAACGATTCCCACTGACGTCCATGCAAAAAACGATTCCCACTGACGTCCATGCAAAAAACGATTCCCACTGACGTCCATGCAAAAAACGATTCCCACTGACGTCCATGCAAAAAACGATTCCCACTGACGTCCATGCAAAAAACGATTCCCACTGACGTCCATGCAAAATCTACTCTCACTGACTTCCGTGCAAAATCGCCTCCCACTGACTTCCGTGCAAAATCGACTCCCACTGACTTCCGTGCAAAATCGCCTCCCACTGACTTCCGTGCAAAATCGCCTCCCACTGACTTCCGTGCAAAATCGCCTCCCACTGACTTCCGTGCAAAATCGTCTCCCACTGACTTCCGTGCAAAATCGCCTCCCACTGACTTCCGTGCAAAATCGCCTCCCACTGACTTCCGTGCAAAATCGCCTCCCACTGACTTCCGTGCAAAATCGCCTCCCACTGACTTCCGTGCAAAATCGCCTCCCACTGACTTCCGTGCAAAATCGCCTCCCACTGACTTCCGTGCAAAATCGCCTCCCACTGACTTCCGTGCAAAATCGCCTCCCACTGACTTCCGTGCAAAATCGCCTCCCACTGACTTCCATGCAAAATCGCCTCCCACTGACTTCCATGCAAAAATGCCTCCTGTCAATAGAAATCCTATGCGAAAACGTATCTTCGCGTGCCACTCTACTGTATCACTTGCAAGTCTGGAACGCACTGCTAAAAACTTGCACAGGACCCTTTTCGCAATGGCACTCAAAACACAATGCGCGTAGAACGTATCTGCGTGACCACCTCAATAGGAACACAATATCTAGTCTGTCATGTGAATCTGTGAGGTTGAATATCCTCCAAAGTCGCATATGTATGAACCAGAGTGGCTCCATTCACACCTGGGTACACAACTCGCACAGGACCCTTTTTGAACGGGCACTTAAAACACAATGCGTGTGGATTGCATCTGTGTGAACCACCTCAATAGGAACACACAATATCTAGCCTGTCATGCATATCTGTGAGTTTGAAAACGCATTCAGAATCGCATGTGTGTGAACCAGGGCGTCTCCATTCACATACGTTCATGTGCGCTACAATTCTTTAACCCCATTCTGCCATCCCTTTTTTAGGATCTGCCTGGTGGCTGGAAAGGTTCGGCGACCATGTGACTACTGTAATTGGCTGTCACAGTGGTCACATGATCAGGGAGCTAGTCTTGCCAGTTACTGATCGATAGTGGGCAGTAAGATTAGGTTCACATATGTGCAGGTGGTGTTGCTGCGGATCCGCACAAAAATCTGTGCAGCAGCACCAGCCGCACAAAAGAATGTCGACCCATGGACGGGTGCCATTAATTCTAATGGCACGCAGCCCGCACTGGAAATGGCAACCGTACTGGTGAGGGCTGCATTTTCAGAAGAAGTGCAGGGACTTCTTTCCTGCGTGTCCTGGGGCATGGGAGTCCATTCAAATGAATGGGCTCTCGTGCCCACGCAAAATGCGGACCGCAGGAATGCAGATATGTGACCCAGGGGTAAGAGCTGTATTTGACAGCTTGTTCTCTGCGCACAGAAATATTGGCTGCACTGTGATGCATACATGCGGTGCATGGGCATTAAAGCCCACGCTTTCCCTTTTACATGAGTGTTATGCAGGTGGCAACAGGTTAACTGCAGACAGGCTGCTTTTTAAGGTAATACGCATGTACACAATTTTATGGTATGAATGAGGCTCACAGAAAACCCTAATAATAACTGTGTTAATACTGAGCCGAAACAGAAGACTGCTCCATAAAAAAAAAAAATACCTGTGTTCCAAAAAATATACTGTGTTAGCATCAGATAACTCCAAAACAATGCTTCCAGACAAAGATGTGCATCCGTATTGCGTATGATCTTTTGATTATGTTGAGATCAAAAAGTCGACAAACGTCAGCCCTGAAGATTATTTCAAATAATATTTCTCTATGCGTAATCTAGGTTATGACCAGTTTTTCTTAGGCAAAGGAGGTTTGAAAATGCACGTTTCTGTCTAAAGTTTATGAGTAGATTAACATTATAAAAATAGATTGTTTTTAAGAATAATAATGATTATTTAAGTGCAGGAGTAACAGCCTGTTAAAAATCAGACACAAAGCACAGCACCTCTGTACTAAACACAATGCTAAATTGGGAAGCAATAGTGCTGATCTCTGGTCAATCTCAGCAAATGTGAAGTTTCCTGTCAATCAGTATTACTTCGTTTATGCACAGTACAGATAAACAAAGCCTCTTAGCTCTCTTGGCATTATCAGTAAATATAAAGGTGCGCAACATGCGCTATGTTTTTAAATGGAATGTTATGACCAAGAGCCATTGCGCAATTTAACAACCCTTAACCTGGAAGAAAATTTCTATGTACATAACCCTACCTATTTATTGTTCTAAAAAGCCATCTAATACCTGAATTTAAAGAATGTACAAATTCAATTTTTATATGTCAATTATTAAACACAGCAAGTACAAGGTCAGCCAAACTAAACTTTAAAAATGATTTTGGAGGCAAGAAAATGTGTGGCTTGTAAGATCAAGGCATGGCATATTTTGTGCTATTTTACTTCATTATCCATGTCAGCTGTCAATCTCTTACCAGTGGTACCAATCGTCACATCCATCGCAGCCAATCATTGGACTACCATCATCTGCTTTATTGCATCCTGGACAGATCCAGATCTGATTGCCCCATTCATCTCGGATCTACAAATAAAAAAATATGCTGAAAAGACCTACACGGAACAACCTAATGTAAAACACACCATACACTATCAAGCTGCATGAAAACAATATCAAAGTGTGGATTTTTATTTGATATAGAAAAATATGTATGTCATTAGACCAAAGCTTGAAGGCAGACTATGGGGGAGATTTACTAAAACTGGTGCAGCTGTGTATGATTCAATTAAGCTTTGGCAATAAAACCTGGAAGCCGATCAGTTTCTGTGCAGAGCTGCGCCAGATTTTGCACACTCTAGTTTTAGTAAATAACTCCCTATGTTAACTTTTGGAAGGGAATGACTGACACCGAGCAATAAACTATTGTCTGCATTTTATCACTGCAGAATACCACATATAAATTTTTGCCTAAATCCGAATGTACTCATGTACAAAAAAAGAAGGATCAAAAAGGAACCCATACCATTTACTACAACTATCAGTGAAAACTACTAGTAAAACACCACACATCTCATACAGGTAAAGCAAAACTAGAAAAATCAAGAGTGTAAACAGCTGTTTTTGATTATTGGAGACATTTATATAGAGCTGACAACGTATGCAGAGCTTTACATATACGGTACATTCACATCAGTTCCAGCGCTCAAGGAGCTTACAATCTAAGGTCAGTCACGTGCATACATATACTTGGGACCAATTGCGACAAGAGCTAGCCAACCTATCAGCATGTTTTTGGAGTGTGGGAGGTAACCGAAGTACCCAGAGGACACCCACATAAGCGCAGGAAAAACAAGCATACTCCATGTGGCAGTGTTGTGGTTGGGATGCAAACCTATGATTCTAGTATGATGCTAATATGCTAGCTAAGCCACCGTGCTGTCCCTATTAAAAAAAACCCCCCAAAAAAAAGAAAGTACTTAAACACCACTATATAGAGCAGCCTTTCTCAACCAGGGTCCCCACCCCGAGGTGCCTTGAGGTTTCTTTAGGGGTGCCTTGGCAAAATGTCTAAAAGTTGCCCAAAACTTGTATACAAGCCAGCGGGTGGAAGAAGCCTGACAGTTTCCCAAAGCCACAGGTCTTCATTGTGTGCCATATCGATCTTCTAGCCACTGGCATCCTGACAATCAATGACATCAGCTGATAAGGAGGATGTCAGATGCCTGCACAGCATCCCTGTTTGAACCACCCCTGCCCCTTTCTATCAGTGCTGGGGTTACATTAGCTCAGTGATGGAGGAAAAACTGAGAGAAACACTGTAATGCTAGTCAGGACTGTGCAAAAGTATATTTGCTTTGGAAGAATAAATCACCTTTAGAGTTGAGTGTCCTACATGTGTGGATGTTGCTGCGTTATATAAAACTATTAGAGAAGTTTTTTACATTTTAGAATGGGGTGCCTTGGGAATGTCCATAATTTTAGAGGGTGCCTTGACTGAAAAAAGGTTGAGAAACACTGATCTAGAGCATGGTTTTGCTACCAAGATCTCTCCTAAGGTTGCCAGGGATTCAGTGAGCAATGGTGGACTTCTTTCCCATCTAAACTGAAATCAAATGCAAGGGGGGCTATTTTCCACTAACCATTAAGGTAATGGGTCACCTCCAGTACTTATGTTAGAGGACACCACATGCTTTGTACTTCTTTTCTACAGTTATTATTCATTTCAAGTATCAAGGATACCCAGAAAAATGTACCAGAAATAGAGAAATTCTATTAACTAATAATTTCTGTGTCGAAACTGTGAAAGACAGAAAGCTCTATTTACCTTAACAATGGATTAGAAAACCTTACATAGGTTCTCTTTAAGACCTTGCAGAATATGTGCATCCAGCTTAAAGTGGAGTTCCACTCACGTTGTCAAAAAATAAAAGTCAGCAGCTACAAAAACTGTAGTTGCTGACTTTTAACAAACAGCCGCTCACCTGTCCCTCAGTCCCACGGTGTGTCCCCTGCAGCCCCTTTCACTGGTCGCCCTGTATTCCAGGAGACTGGCATCTTCAGTGTGGGCACCTGGCTATGATAGCTTGCGGCTTCACAGCCGGGTACCCACTGCGCATGTGCGAGTAGCGCTGCGCTTCATGAATGGTCCTGTAGTCTTCTAGGACTGGTCACATGTCCCAAAAGACTACAGGGAGGGAGGGAGGACACCTTCCGCTTCCAAGCGCCTAGGCGATCAGACCGGAAGTGGGAGCGGGTACCTGTCAAATTCAGGCGCCCGCTCCCATGCAAAGAAGTGTGCTTACTGTGAAGCACACAGACACAGCACATAGTAAAACAGCACACAGTTGGCCCTCTGATCGCCCCTCATGTTAACACCTTCCTGCCCAGTGCCATTAGTACATTGTCAGTGCTATTTTTTAGCACTGATCACTGTATTGGTGTTACTGGGGAAGTCAGTGACACCAAGTCAGTTCCCCCCAGTGTCAGAATGCCCGCCGCAGGCCCGCTATAGGTCACTGATCGCCGCCATTACTAGTAAAAATGTATAAAAAAACGAAATCCCAGTCGGGAAGCGGTTAACTCAGCCACGCCCCCCGCATTTGTAAATGCTATAACTTTCACGTAAACCAATTTACATGTATTGGGATTTTTTTTTAGCAAAGACATGTAGCAGATTACATTTTGGCCTAAATTTATGGCACAATTTGATTTTTTAAATTTTTTTACTGGACATGTTTAATAGCAAAAAGTAAAAAAAAAAAAATTCTCAAAATTGTTGGAAAAAAATAAAAAATGCACAGGTGATCAAATACCACTGAAAGAAAGCTCAATTTCTGGGAAGAAAAACTATGTAAATTTAATTTTGGTGCAGTGTTGCATGACCGCGCAATTGTCAGTTAAAGTAACGCAATGTTGTAACGCAAAAAATTGCCTGATCAAGAAGGGGGGATAAATCCTCTTGAGGGCAAGTGGTTAATGGACAATGTCCATTCACAGGAGCGCAGCTTGGGAGCAAGTCTGCTTGAGTGCCTCAATAGCAAAAGGTTTGCTATTAGCAGCACTTGGTGGGGGGGGGGGGGGGGGGAGGAGCCAGGACCACCAGCGGGGGACCCAAAGAGAGGAAGATCGGGGGTGCTCTGTGCAAAACCAATGCACAGAGCTGGTAAGTATAACATGTTTATTTTTTTGTTATTTTTAATTACAACCTTTGGAATCACTTTAATGTAGCTGTGTGTACTGTACTGTTCCATAGACAACAACTATCCTTTGTTCAGATCATTTAAAAAAAGTTGCTTTTACACCCGTGTGCAAGAGGCCATACTGTCTTTTTATTTTTTTTTAACTTTTCTATGACTTATAGGACAATACAGTACATCCGTCACCTTATAAACATAAATGCGCTAGGAATATTTGCATACAGATTCGGTTTCAGGAGGAAAAAACTTTAAGTGGTATTTGAATACAAGTTTTAAATACGCACCAACATATTTATGTAAATCTGAAGGAAAGTTCTCTTTAAAAATACACTTTATTAGGCTTGTGAAGTTCCAAGCTTTGCATTTTTACTTATTAGCCAAACACTCCTATTCAACTTGCTGATAACATCAAAGGTATAAAAAGTTGTTACTGAGTAACTTTCCATTTACTTTATGACATCGTTGTCACTTTGAAATAAAGGACAAGTAAAATTAAACTGGAAATGTAGTCTTACTGATGAGGTACTGTTCACTACTTCAATTCTGTTAGAAAGTTGCCTTACCTGCAATACATTCTATTTTACCCCCCATGAAACTGACCTAACAACATCCAATGTTTTCAAGCAATGCGAACAATCAGATTATCAGCCACATAGTATTTTCTTTTGAAAGAAAGGACCAACCAGGAGGATCACTTACTTGTGCACAGGGAAGGCAGATACAGTGGGAATCGAAGGTTTGGGCACCCCAGCTAAAAATTTGTATTAATGTGCATAAAGAAGCCAAGGAAAGATGGAAAAATCTCCAAAAGGCATCAAATTACAGATTAGACATTCTTATAATATGTCAACAAAAGTTAGATTTTATTTCCATCATTTACACTTTCAAAATAACAGAAAACAAAAAAGTGGCGTCTGCAAAAGTTTGGGCACCCTGCAGAGTTAATATCTTGTACTGCCCCCTTTGGCAAGTATCACAGCTTGTAAACGCTTTTTGTAGCCAGCCAAGAGTCTTTCAATTCTTGTTTGAGGTATCTTTGCCCATTCTTCCTTACAAAAGTCTTCCAGTTCTTTGAGATTTCTGGGCTGTCTGTCACACACTGCTCTTTTAAGGTCTATCCATAGATTTTCAATTATGTTGAGGTCAGGAGATTGTGAAGGCCATGGCAAAACCTTCAGTTTACACCTCTTGATGTAATCCCCCGTGGATTTCGAGGTGTGTTTAGGATCATTATCCATTTGTAGAAGCCATCCTCTCTTTAACTTCAGCTTTTTCACAGATGGCATCAAGTTACCATCCAAAATTTGCTGAAATTTTATTGAATCCATTTTTCCTTCTACTCGTGAGATGTTCCCTGTGCCACTGGCTGCAACACAACCCCAAAGCATGATTGATCCAACCCCATGCTTAACAGTTGGACAGAGGTGCTTTTCATTAAATACTGTGCCCCTTCTTCTCCAAACGTACCTTTGCTCATTCCGGCCAAAAAGTTCAATTTTAACCTCATCGGTCCACAGAACTTGTTTCCAAAATGCATCAGGCTTGTCTATATGTTCATTTGCAAAGTTCAAATGATGATTTTTGTGGTGAGGACGTAGAAGAGGTTTTCTTCTGATGACTCTTCCATGAAGACCATATTTGTACAAGTATCTCTTTATAGTGGAATAGTGTACCACAACTCCAGTGTCTGCCAGATCTTTGTGGAGGGATCGTGCAGTCAAACGTGGGTTTTGAATTGTTTTTCTCACAATCCTGCGAGCTGTTCTGTCTGATATTTTTCTTGGTCTTCCAGATCTTGCTTTAACTTCCACTGTTCCTGATGACTGCCATTTCTTAATTACATTCCGAACAGAGGATATTGACATCTGAAAACGCTTTGCTATCTTCTTATAGCCTTCTCCAGCTTTGTGAGCGTCAATTATTTTCAGTTTCAGTTTTCTAGACAATTTGCTTAGAAGAACCCATGGTGCTGATTGTTGGGGCAAGGTCAGATGAGTCTGGGCATTTACAACCTTTGAGATTGACATCACCTGGTCTGCCCAGACGATGATTGAGAACAATCCATGACACTGGCATGTCTCAGCTTTGCAAAGGGGGCAGTGCATGCTATAAATTCTGCAGGGTGCCCAAACTTTTGCAGACGCCATTTTTTTGTTTTCTGTTATTTTGAAAGTGTAAATGATGGAAATAAAATCTAACTTTTGTTGACATATTATAAGAATGTCTAATCTGTAATTTGATGCCTTTTGGAGATTTTTCCATCTTTCCTTGGTTTCTTTATGCACATTAATACAAATTTTTAGCTGGGGTGCCCAAACTTTCGATTCCCACTGTATGTTGCAGAAAATCAACACTCAAGTTCTCTCACCTCCTCCTGCATATCTCCCCACAGATTCTGCGGGACTGCCTAAATTTTGACACAAATCCACCAGTTCCCGTGGATCCAAGCATTGCCCCACAACCAACCCATTTGACAATGTCACAATTCTTGAGAGTGGGAGCAGGGCAGCAGAAATGAAAGCCAAATTTAAACAGCATCTGGTACCGCAGTTTATTAAAAATGTACTTTCAAAATGTGTAACTAATCAAATGCACGGGAATTGCAGCCATCCAAGATGTTCTGATACTGATAAGCTGCTATACAGTTTAAGTCGGCCGTCATTTATCTAAATGTAAAACAAAAACCCTGCAAGGCTGATGGGGGTAGCAGAACTGGAGGAGGAGAGAGCACAGAAAGCAGGGACAGCAAAGGAGGAAGGTAGCACCTACATTTTATTATTTATGTAAATACAACAGCCTGCCTTTCAACAAGCAATGCTGGGTCACCACGGTGTGGGAACTATAGCCGATGAGCTCCAGTCACTGCACACCTTACCCACTTTGGCATAAAACATAACTTTTATTGTAAATTTCAAACAACATATATCCAAATATATTCAAAGTTTCCCATGTGGATTCATATCTACAGGGACAACATAAACTTAAAAGTGTTAATAAAGCAATTTCTTAAATAAAAATACTTACCTGCTTTGTGCAATGGTACTGAACACAGTGGTCCAGAATCTCTTCTGGGGTCCCCTGCTGGCAATGTTGACTCTTCCTCTTCTGTGTCTGCCTCCAAAGCAAACAGCTTGTTATGGGGGCAAACGTGGCCTTGCTCCTGAACCGGGCTGTGCGTGCTCATAGACACACACAGTGCGGCTCGGCAGCCACCTCTCACCTCTCTATTCCCAGGATCTGACTGACAGCAGCAGGAGCCAATGGCTCCCCACTGCTGCCTGATCCTCCTGTGAGAAGAGAGACAGGGGATGCAGATGGTCACAACGCTGGATGGATACAGGACTTAGGTAAGGGAGGGAACTCACTCTAATTCAAACATCTAATAACAAATTAGAATATATCTCAAATTCATAAATCACCCCCCCCCCCCCCAAAAAAAGGCAAAACAAAATAATAGTGCTTATTCACCAAAACAAACCAAACACCCAACATGTTTTGCCTCAAATTTAGGCTTATGTATGGGTGAACTGTGTAACTCATAGTTGTCAGGTTTCTGTAGGCTTAGACTCACTATGTTCCTTTAGGACACACACAATATTCAGTGCAATTGACTTGCCCGTTCTGAGGTGTCCTTCATTCTCAAGTTTCAAAGTTGGTAGGTATGCTCCCGGGTCAAAAGATACGTGAAGAACCTGGTGCCCTTCCTCTCTGGTCTGGTATTTTCAATGTGTCCAGATTATATTTATCAATGCAACCTGAAACCCTAGCCTGTGTTTAATAACCATAGTATATGCCATAAATGTTGCAGATGTTTTGGCCTTCTTGCTAAAATATGCAGGACCAAAAGAGCTGGAAGACATTTTATTTTTTTTCATTCAAAAATAAATAAAAACACAGAACACTAAGAAAAGAAGGGGATGAGTTAAAAACAGATGGGGTCAAAGTCAATTGTCTAATGTTCATGGCCTAATCCAAGTCACATATTGGTCATCTTGGTTTGGAATGTTCATTTCTAATCTCAGCATTTCAAGAAGAAAAAAAAAGCCTAACACTAACCATTTTTAAAAATATTTCCTTCTCCTCATTCTACCTATCCTGCATACCTGTGTGATCTGGGCACTTACCTTTTTTAATCCAATCTAGTCACGTGAGCCTGCAGCATCAGTTCCCTTGTGTAAGGGAGCGCTCAACAACAGCTGTGAATTCTGACAGCTGTGATGTCAGCCATACATAGGCTCCCATTGATGGTGCTGTCCCCTCCCCGCTGCAGTAGCTGCTCATTGACACAGGGGAGCCAGAGCTGCAGTTCACATGATGGGACCGGAGCAGATTAAAATGTTTTTTTTTCCCTACGGGGGGGTGATTATTAAAAATTAGTCTTTTCTTCCACTTTAATGTTTACAGTTTTAAGGTAAAAGGAAACTAGATAATTCTCAAATTTAGGTTGCTGATCAGTGAAAATGATTTAACATTTCTACCTCTACATCTGTGCCGAATAGGAACAAATACATGATGTAAACAAGAAGATCATTAATCCTGACCACACTTACCACGTAGGTGCTGACTGTCTCTGTGACAACACTCCTGTACGGAGTCTTCGAGTTTTCTTTGTTTGGTGCAGGGGCAGCAGGAGGTGGGTTTGGAGCGGGTGATGAAGCTGCAGGGGCAGGAGGGGCTTGGACTGGAGGAGGCACGACAAGAACTGGAACGGGTGCTGGAGATGGGGTAGGTGGAGGCGATTTAGGCAAGGACGGTGTTGTAGCTGCTTTTGCATCTGGAGCGGATACCACTTTGCTGATGACACTAGGAAAGACAAAAAAAAATGAAATCTGGATCTTTTCTTCCAAATATAAAAATAATTCCAATGATTTTGTGGCATGCCATAAACCTTATCTGTATACAAAAGTGTACTGGCAATGAAAACAATGATTATGAAAGTTTAGAGAAGTGGCATAGATGGTAAACGAACAGATAAAGAGGTCAGTAAAAAAACCGCTGAACCCGACTGTTATGAACAGTATTTTCCATTCTCATTTTTCTCCAGTTTCCTTCCTATTAATAATTGTGCTTCCTTCTCCAAATGGTTCTCTGACCTCACCAACAGTGTGTACATAACATGCACTGCTGGAGAAGGCCAAGGGCAGGATGGAGACCCTTTATTCTAGAGAGAACTTCTAAAAACACAGCACTATAGTGCACTGGCTTTTCTACATACAGGAGTTTTTGAGATACTGTTTTTCAGCAATTGTTTGGCAGCTGATATAGCATTGTCTGCAGAATTTGTAATTCAATACTGGGAGAGTAGTAGTAAAAAAATCTAGATAAGCTTGGCATTTCCAAAAGTCATTCATTTTATATACAGTGCATATAAAGTATTCAAGGACGTGGCCATCCTTTAGACATCATTCCCTTTTTTAGCTTCCCATTTGCAAATTCTCCTTAAAATCTGGAATTTATTTTAATATTTTGAGATGTTAAAGAAACTATATCACAAAAAATATTATATTGCAATCTGAATGCATACATATACACTACATGCAGTTTTAAAGTGTTACTAAACCCACCACAGTAAAATCAGCCTGTATATGCAATAAAACAGGCTTGTTATACTCACTGTGGAACCTAAGGGTTTAATCCTCTGCACTGTGTAAAAAAAAAAAGGCCCAGTGATCCTTTCTTCTCTGTTCCCCCCCTTTTTGAAGCGACCACCTCTTATCTCCTAATAAGACAGACTGAACCGTGGGCATTTGCACATGCTCAGTTTGGTGTGTATTTCTAGAGGGTTTTTTTTTTCTTGGGAGAGCGCATATGACCAGCACAGAGCCAATCAGCACTGTCCAGACAGAGGTAAGGGGATTTGCATCCTCCAAGAGCAGAAACAAAACTCCTCCTACATGCTTTAGCTAGTGCTGGGCTGGACACTGATAGAAGTCACAAGACTAACTGTGACTAACTTCTGATGAGAGAAGGTATGTAGCAGTTTATATATACTAAAATAATTGCATTTCCGTGTTCTGTGTACTGTGGGAGACCAGATAAAGAGAATGCAAAGTCCTGGGTTTAGTAACACTTTAAGAGTGTAATCATTCTAGTATTCAGTATAAAAACTTTATATAGTAGAGAAATACACAGCAGCATGTTTCCCTAGTAAAACACACACAGCACATTATGTAAAACAGCACCCAGTTAACCCTTTGATTGTCTCAGATGTTAACCCCTTCTTGCCCAGTGCCATTAGTACAGAGTCAGTGCTTTTTATTAGCACTGATCACTGTATTAGTGTCATTGGGATATCAGTGGCAGTTAGTCAGTTCCAACCCAGTGCCAGAATGCCCATCGCAGTTGAGCTATAAGTCGCTGATCGCCGCCATTACTAGTATATATAAAAATAAAATTCAGTATATATACACCACCATTTGTAGACGCTATAACTTTCACATAAACCAATTAATTTACACGTATTAGGATTTTTTTTTTTTTTTTTTTAGCAAAGAAGCAGCAGAATACATTTTGGCCTAAATTTATGATGAAATTAGATTTTTTAAATTTTTTGTACTGAATATGTTTAATAGCAAAAGAGTCAAAAATATTGTTTTTTTTTTTTCAAAATTGTTGGGCTTTTTTTGTTTATAGCGCAAAAAATAAAAACTGCACAAGTGATCAAATACAACCGGGGAAAAAAGGACATAATTTAAATTTATGTACAGCGTTGCATGACCGTGCAATTGTCAATTAAAGTAAAGCAGCGTCATTCCACAAAAAATGGCCTAGTCAGGAAGGGGGTAAATCCTCTGGTGGGCAAGTGATTAAATCAGGCCTATGGAAGAAGGGAACCACTGTAGGTAACGGCAAATCTCAGGAGAAAATCTATCTTTCCACTAAGCATGCTCAGTAAGGCCTCAATAGTGTAAAGTTGGCCATACAGTGATTGAAATTCAGCCAGCTCAGCAGAGCCAGGCAAATTTCAGTCAGTGTGTGACTGTTCCCTCTCAACATCCTTTGATCAGGCTCAGTTGGTGCAAACAAGTTAAAATGTTTTTCTTGATCAGTGGCTGTAGCAATTTGATCAGTGTATTCTGATGACAGTGGAAGCTGCTGTCAAAATGCAACATCTTAGCCAGGGGTGAAATTCCTCCATCCATGGATGAATGTGTTGGCTAGAGAACGAAGAAAAAAAAAAAACTAACAGTGTATGGCCAGCTTTAGTTATGGTTGTGCCTAAAAAAGACAAAAAAAATTACCAAACCCATAAATGTTTTCTAATGTAAGTAAAATTCATTGCAAGAAACATGACATGACATGTTTTAACCCTTTGTTAAACTATTCTATTCCAGGCTTTGAAGAGTCTCTGCTATAGACACCATGATATACAGGTGTAGACTGTCTCTTCCTTACTCAGGTTACCTTCCAGTCATATGCTAAATACTATACTTTGAGTCTAGGAAGATGTCTACAAAACAAAGTAATGTGCCTTTACTTTTCCCTTTAAGTCCTCAAAGATAAGAATGTTGTGGCTGAACAAAAAGCGTATGCTGGTGCTATTACCTTGGAATTTGCATCAACAGGAACCAGACAAACAGGACAATACAATCACACATGAAAGGTGGCACTGTAAGGTTAATTCCAACATCAATTATAGGAAATTATAGCAATTGTGTGACAGAGACTAACCTGACATTACTAGTATTGTACACCAAAAAATTCCATATTTCTGTGTATTTAGACTACTATTATCTTAATTCATATATTATATGAATGTTGCTGTAGCTTTCTGTAAAGAAATTACCTGACAATGCATGCCAACTTCAAAAACGCACAAAATTAAAACTATCAGTTAAAGCAAATTGGATTGCATACAAAATGCAGGAAAGAAGAGAAAAGACCAGCAAAATAAAATCCACATACATAGATGCAGAGTCTGCACATTATGAATTCTGTTCTAAATCACAATTATAAATGCAAAAGCAGTTCTAAAAACAGACTTGGACCACATGAGATCAGAACTGTTCTTTTGCCTGCTGATTAAGTAGGAACAGTGTTATGCATTAACAATATGCAAAGTCATTTGTATTCAATGTGATTAAAAATAATTAAAGACACATAAAGACGTGTAGACATCATAATCAGTAAATATGGAGTCTGGAGTTTGAAACAAAATGTGGGAACTACTCGAACGAACATTAATGGAGACCAATTTTAGTGCTGATAACTTTTATCTCCAAGATGAAGGAGTGTCTAAGTCTTTCAGCTTCTAACATTAAAGACATTACAAATATTTGCTAATTCAATACTTCCTTCCTGAAACGATTCTAGAAGCAAGGATTTCTGGCAGGCAGAAAGGCAAACGCGTAAACACTGTAACCTCAGCAGTTAAAATGTTTCCTGCTGACTTCCTTAGTAGTGTCAAGTAGAGTCTACTCAAAGTTTAATATACAGACCCTTCAGGCCAGCATCCAGGCTAACACGGTCACATAGGTAAATAGACCTCAAAACTGAACATGAGTTATATTACTTTACATTGATATAAACATGATATTCAACTTTATATCTGCTTTTATCAATTTAAAAGCGACACCACTATAATGTTGAGCTTACTCATGTTATAAATCTTTAACAATTTAAAAAATAAAGGATTTCTTTGCTTTATTCCATAGTAAATCCAAATTACTCCAACTATGTGTTGAGCCATACAGCACTCAGAGCTGTGACAATTAATGCAGAGGTGTCTACAGCCATTAATGAGCAACACCTAATATTTACAAGTTACTTCAAATGGGATGAGTCATCGATTGGCAAACGAATTTCATGTAGAAACGTTACGCCAGCCAGAGGCGGTTTGAATCTCAACCAGTTCAGAAGGAATTGGGCGAGATTCGAACCAAGTATGGGCAGGTTAACTGTACCCGAGTTGATCAATTGATCAACTATGGTACAACCAGCCTGCCGGATTTTACATACGATTATCGCTAGCGGCTGGTATAGCCACTAGCAACAAACACTGTCTTCTCCTGGTGGGGATGGCTTCCCCTGCCCTCCCGACAGGAGAATACAATGGCTCGGTAGGAGGGATTCCCCTGTCGACACGGTCTGTCTTGATGAGGGAATTAAGCACTGTGTATGGCCTGCCTTAGTCACTTGGTTTTGATTTTTCCTACCCATTGCCAAATCATCCCAGGATTAGGCCACCACAAAGGCTGTCTGGTCTATGGAGATACCAATGTCAGTCACTCAAGAGAAAGGATATGTGTAAGAGAACTGATAATCCTCAATTGTTTATGGCTTGCTTAAACTGACTCGGTTGCAAAAATAAGAATGCACACAAAAAAAAAAAAAAAACTCCCTGCAAAGAGGACATCTAACATCTACCAATTCTTCCGCTGTGCAACACTGATCTCCACTATTCTGAAGAGTAACTGCTGCCCAAAGAACCTTCAGGAAATTACACGTTTCAGAAGTGTTGGATTCCTGGTCTCCAGCTGTATACCATGGGTTCTCCCACCTCCCTACATAACTACTCTGCCCTGTATGGGGCCAGAAGGAGGAACACAATAAATGGGATAAAACCAAGTTAGTCACTTGGTTTTGATTTGTCCTGCCAATTCATCCCCAAGATTAGGTTAACACCAAGATTGTCTGCTCTAGGACGATACCCATGATCATGGTTATACATCAATCACTCAAGAGAAACATAATGTGTAGCAGATCTGAATCTTAATTTGTTTATGGCTTGTTTAAACTGACTCGGTTGCAAAAATAATGCACAAAAAAGGGCTCCCTGCAAAGAAGACACCTAAAATGCACCAACTTTTCTGCTGCCTGCACCACTGATTTCAGCTGTACTGAAGGTAACTGCTGCCCAAAGAATCTTCAGAAAATAACACATTTCAGAATTGTTGGATTCCTGGTCTCCTGCTGTATGCCATGGGTTCTTCCACCACCCTACGTAACTACCGTTTCCTGCACTGATGTAGTTGCCGGCAGAAAGAACACAATAAATGGAGGTTGAGACCACAAATCTGAGACTCCTGGGAGTTTTGAAGATCCTGAAGATTTTTTACCTAACTTTTTTTTTTACTTTGCAGGTCCATATACTCAATATAAATGACCAATTTGTAAATATTCCCTGAAGTGGTGTAGTGCAACTGTATGTAAATTAGAAAGTCTAATTTAAGTAAGATAGTAAGTCTAAGTTTAATAAAAGCACTATAATCTTGCAACATGTGGCCTTCAAGCACCAAATATCTAGAGTTAAAGAGAAATAAGCAAGCAAAGTAAAATTAAATCTTTGGTAAGTGCAACATAGTAGAAGCATGATGCACTATTAGCTACATATATCTGCACGGATGTCCGTGGCCTGTCAACATGCAGTTCCATTCTCACATGTAAAATGTAAACAGTGTTTCATTTTGGCAACTGATCCTGACCTACAGATTATGCAGAACAGTGCCAACTCTATTCTTCAACCTCCACATGAGTAACACAGGTTCAGGTCAGCCATATGACCATGGCTTGCCAGCTAAGAAAATTACACCAGCAAACAGCTGTAAGATGGCTTGTTTATTTGCGGTAATTAGTTTTAAATTCCTGTGGCGCTTGCTTTCTTATATAGGCTACATTAATACTTTCTGTGGCTTTTTAAGAACTAAAGAAAAAAAAAAAAAGCCTTCAGACTATTTCTACCTGCCGAAGGCTGTTTCTCATTGTACCGTTTCATCATAAAATTCAAAGCAGAAATCAGATTTCAGTGATTTCTTTCATCCTAGGTCTCCTTGCCGATTAAAGACTCTGATTTATAGGATATATTGTAAATAAAAGCTCATATCCTAAAGGGTTAAAACAAGTTCTCCCCCCATATGATGTACACCGCTACTACTTTTTTTTTGCTTTACACAGTCACTCAGCAGTCTTTAATGCGGCTATCCAGCTGTTAACAGTTTTTATTTCTTTGTAATAAACCACTAAACTCCACATTGTAAAATAATTTGGAGGCCCATTAGCACAGCAATAAACATGGACTGTCCCTGCCAGGGATCCATTGTTTAACTTTTCCCAAACAGTGGTTTACCCTTCCACATTCTTCTCCCTGCAGTATCATTTCTTCCTCCTCATTTAATTCCACTGCAGGTTCTCCTTCATAGGCTTCTGTTGAATGAGCAATCTCTAGCAAAGTAACCAACACCGCCCACAGCTGTATCCCACAATAGGCCCATGCTGCTAGCATTACGTTTTCTGAAGGATTTGGTCACGCTGCCCTAACTGCTGCACACACTAGCCTTATTCATAAAAACGTGCAGAAGGAGGGATTTTCAGCAGGATTCCTTTACCTGTTTCCCCACCACAAAACAGTGAAATAAATAGATTGGGTCATAAGATGCTTGGCCTGAAATGCAAACCAACAGCTTGACAAGTCAATAAAGAGCCACCCATTCTTACCCAAACACAGAGAAAGCTAAGGTTAAGGGCAAACACAATTTGAATATGACCAAGAGGGGCACCTTAATGAACCCTAGTCTTCAGTTTCGGAATACAAAACACTAAGGTTAGTGCTATTTAAATGGCCAGACCAGAGCTGAGATGGGCTGCATACCTTTACGCATTTATGCATCTCAAAACAACAGATAGAATATTGGAGCTCACCAGTAGTAATACATTAGAGCAAAAATATGGAAATTTGGATTAATCTAAAACTACAGATAATCAATGAGACTGTAGGCTCTAAAAAATTAGACTGTAGGCTCTAAAAAACAAAAACAGTTTTGTAAATTACTGGATTAATTTAGAAAGGTCTTAATTTTTTAAGTAATTAAGAAATCTATGAAAACAAACAACAATACCTTTAACAGTTGATCCAATTTAAAGCTTAAAATACATTAAATATAAAATTTAAGGCTTTCCAAAACGAAACCAGAACTCCAGCCAAAACTTTTTTTCTTAAATTCTTTTGCGTAATTGGCGAAAGGTTGGAACCTTTGTTATGTTTCTACTGCGGTCTGTGTTTCCGTAAGGAAGATCCCTTCACTTGTTAGTTTTCACCAGGACTGGAGAGATATCATTCAATGGGGACATGAACTTGTGACAGCCTGAAGTAAGGATCTCCCATCACTTGTTGTGTTTCAGGGGCAAAAACTGAAGGAAAATTTCCGTGATGGCACACAAACCCCAATTTAGTAGTATTTCAGTCAGTGGCTACCATTGATCCACTGGTATCAAACTAATGTACAAAGAGTGGGTTCACCTTTAATGACTTTTGCCAAAAACATCCCCAAGCATTACAGTGTCCTCGGTACATTAGCATGTAATGCTCAGTTTCGTAAAAGAATGCTTACTGCTTAAGCTGTTTATTTCAATGCTGTGCCCTCGTGGTCTTGCAGACGGCAGAATGTATCGAGTATTGGATGCGTGGCCCTAGAAACTCATGAACAAGCACTCTTTTCCCTACCCAAGCATGCACACTCCACTGTCCCAGAAAGCTGAGCAGGGGTAGGGAATGAAGGTGAGGGATTGTTTATGAGTATGGTGGGGTGGGGTGGGGTGAGTATGGTGGGGTGGGTAAGGCGGGGTGGGGTAAGACAGGGTGGGGTGGGGTGAGCACTCACCCAATGTTTGGTATGTCCTACCATCTAACGAATTGAGAGGATGATGAAATGCTGAAAAACTATTCTTTAACAAATTATGCACTGCATGTACTTTGGCTAAAAACATTGCCAAGCATTATTATGGCCTACGCCAGTAGATGAACTCAACCTTAAATGGCAATAATAGATATATCTGACAAGTTATTCTTTGTCCTGCATGAAACCACTTCTATTTTCTCCCTCTTCTAGAAAGTAATGGGCAAGGAAAAAAAAAAACTTCAGACATGAATGCTAATTTGCATTGTGCATGAAACTTATTTCCTACATAAAGTACCTCAGTGTCCAGTAGATGCCATATCTTAAGCACCTGCTGGCATTAAATCAATTAGTGATCAGTGACTTGATAACCGTGCAGAGAAAATGCTGTAATGCACTGTTCAAATACAACATTAAGAAGCAGTCTTAAATATTTTAAGTCCAAATGAACTAACACCACCTAACCCATTATGGATAAGATCTGTTAAAAACATTAAAACACAATTTATGGAAGCTGTGGCCAGAGATAAGCTTAATTTGCAGACTGACCTTTTATTTATTTAGGAAACCAAATGAGTTCTAATTGCATTAGAATTGAATCCAGTAAATTTCCCTGAAATACTAATTTGGCAGCCATGGAATTGGTATGTCGGCAAAAGCGGTTATTGTAAATGGCAGAGTGTACAGTACAATCAGATTGCTGAATTATTTTTCTCTTCAGAAACACCATTTTCCTGAGCAAGAGACAGAATACACAGTTCCAGACAACAGAAAAAGATGGAGAATAAGTTAACAGATGAAGGGTGCCTGTTCAGCTCAATAGTCATTGATAAATGGCGGAAGAAAATGCAGAACAGTCGCACTCCTCATATGCTTTTATTTCCAGTATACCAGTACAAACTTCACATATCAGTGGGGGGAAAAGAGATGTCAATGCGCTTCACAGTTAGTTGTAACCTACGATTGTCACCATTAAGCATGGAACACGTTAACATCGCTGCTTCCCCCCCATTGATGTGTGATGTCTGTACTGGTATACTGCCAATAAAAGCATATGAGGAGTGCGGCTGTCCTAGATTTTCTTCCCCCCAAGATTAGATCCATCTATGGGCAGTCCGGATTTTACTGAAGTCGGTCCATTGACCGACTTCAGTACAACCAGCTTGTCATGATTTTTGCATGTGATGGCTAAAGCCACCAGCCGTAATCATTGTGTTCTGGCGGCAGGGAAAGCTCCCTGCCGGCAGAACATAATAGCTCAGTGGGAGGGATTTCCCCATAAACACTGACTGTGCCAATCGATTGGCCTGCCTAAGATACATTCCTGAGCTTAAACATAATTGAAATACGCCTGAAACATGAGACGCCCATCCATAAAATAAACACTCAAATTGAAAATATTGAGCCGATTGGTTGCCCTATTAAAGCAGTTGGCTGACCCTCCCAATACTGATCCAGAGTATATATACAAATCAGGAAACCTAGGGTATGACCAAAGTCTTTATCTGCATACTTGTAGTTCCATGATTCCAGGTATTAAAGCTAAAGGGTCAGTATGATGGTCAGGCAACTGGCATTATCAGAAAAGGCCATTATCAAGGTCATCCTATATATTTCCTTTAAGGCCCACACCCAGAGCAGGGTTCCGAAAGCAAGACATAGAAGCAAAGAAATAAAATTGAATGTGTTGATGGGGCAATCAAGCTGTGTCGATGGAGGAATCTCTCCTGCAGCACTATCTTATACAAAAAATCTGACAGGCTGGTTTTACTGAAGTTGATTGATGGATTGAATTCAGTACAACCAGCCTGTCCATAGATGGATTGAATCTTGACTGGTTCAGCAGAGACTAGCCAAGATTTGATCCATTTATGGCCAGCTTAATACCTTCTAATACCCCTCTTCTCTGTGGTCATTACTGTCACTATAGAATAGTTAAAGTGTTACTAAACCCGGACCCTGCATTCACTATATCTAGTCTCCCACAGTACACAGAAATGAAATTATTTTAGTAAACAAACTGATAAATACCTTTTCTCATCAACAGTTAGAACAGTCGTGTGACTTCTATCAGTGTTTGGCTGAGCACTGATTAAAGCATGTAGGAGGAGTTATCATTCTCCTCTGACTGTCCTATGAGGCTGCATGACCCCTAACCCTCTGTCTAGACAGTGCTGATTGGCCCTGTGATGATCACATACACTCTCCCAAAAGGCAAAAACACAAAAATTCTCTAGCAATACACAACAAACTGAGTATGTGCAGAGTGACTCCTAGAGCTCTGTACTATCAGCAGATGGATTGGGGACAGTAGAAAGGAGGATCAGAGAAGACTGGATCAAACAGCCTTTTTACACAATGCAGAAGATTAACCCCTTAGTTTCACCAGCGAATATAACAAGCTTTCTTTACTGCATATACAGACTGATTTTACTGTTGTGGGTTTAGTAACACTTTAAGCTCTCCCCCCAAAAGGTTGAATGGAGAATTAATGTGAAAAGGCTGACACAGTCAGGTAACTTCAAGCTTATAGACCACCTTGCTAGAACTTAAGCCTGTCAACACAGACCCTTATAGGACAGTTTTACTTATATTAGGTTTTGCATTCCAAAGTTGAGTGTTGAAGTCATCTAGACAAGGCCAAAGCATGTTACTATTGGTACTAAACTACAATACAATGTCTGACCAGAATCAAAGCATCACACTGAACAGTGACAAGACTGTATAATACTTACATTGTATCTTGACCTGCACCAACCCTAAGTGTCAGCCGGGGGATTACAGGTGAAGGAGCAGGAACAGGTATCTCTACTTTGGCTTGCTGAAATATAAGAATGTGATAAGGTTGTAAGCCAAGTAATAAAATGTAATATAACAAGCGTTAACTTTTCATAAGACTGGACATATAACCTCAATATTTATAATAATAAAAAAAAAAAACGGAAAATATTAAAAACATGCAAGTCTTCAATGTGCCTGGCTGTCGTATGAAAAAGGAAAAGAAAGATAAGCAGATTAAACAAAGCTCAACTGTTCCTTCAATAAGCAAATGTTCACAGCGCCCCTACAACTTTACAGCAAAGACTCTACAGTCGGGTTTGAGTCGGTTTCTAATGGCTTGGCATGCTTCGTGTTATCATTGGAAAGCCGTAAGTCTGCCACAAACAGCTCTCAAAAAAAAAAAAAAAAGTGCTTTTGTTGTAAACTTTGAAAATTACTTTCTTCACAATGCTTATAGATACAGAGATGAATGAGAGCTTGTTTTAAAGTGAACCTATGGCCAGCCTATGCAAACCAATATATATACATATTCTGAGCATGCAATAAAAGAGCTTTAAAACAAAACATCATCTACCTCTAGAACTATGGACATTAGAGAGAAACTTGTTTTCAAAGTCTGATGAAATCTTAGCAATTTTTCTATTACAACAGAAGCTTGCCAGCCCTCTAATGAAAACAAATCTGCAGGCTTTTCTAGAAAAGAACTGAGACCAGACTTTAGGCTAGAATCTTTGTTGTGATCTTAGAAAAATAATAATTTTACATGAAAAGCAGTTGGATTAAACCACACTACAAAATATTATATTGCAGCTTAAAAATTCAACATATGCTGGCTGCATTAGTTTCTTTTTTTAGGCTTTGACTTTTATTTTCATCTGGTAATTCAGCCAGTAAGTCTTATTTTTAAACAGGCTAAGCTATCCAGCAAAAGTGGACGTTAGAGAGGTGAAACAAACCATTTAATACTGACAGGTGTGCTTACAACATTCAGCTTTTATTTATATAAAACCTTCTTTATGTAAAAGACAATTTAAATCTGCTAGTTCATCAAACACACTACCATCTCCCCAGATTGAGAATGCTGCTCTTCAAAGATGTCTTTGTTGCTTCACCATAGAGTGGAGACACCCTAAGACAAAAGTGTGCGTTAATCTGCCCATATACTAGTAAAATTGTATTAAGAACGCATATTCTCTTTTCTAATACTAGGCTCTAATTGGTGTTTATGTTCAACCAGAGTGATAAAAAAATTCAAATGGAGCAGATAGAAATTTGTTCCAGAAAAAATTCCAAACAGTGAATGTGGTTTTCATTCGGGGAAGTCAATTCACTACAAAAAAAATGTTAAAAGTGTTTTCAAGTACTTCCAAAAGACATCGGTCAAGTTGTACAGATGAGATTTTTCAGACAAATAATTGTACTACTGGTTGTTCGAAAATCTACCAGTGTATGGCCAGCCTTACTTGCCAGATCATGAGGTGAAAATAAAGGGGGAAAAAAACCTTTAAAAAGCCACAACAATTAGGATTGGTAAACTGCAATACATTAAACTTTTCATTTTGGTTTTAATAAAGCTTAGTTACATACATAGTTGGTAAGGCTGAGTAAAGACACCAGTCCATCCAGTTCAATCTGTGTGGGTATACATGTGTTTATGTCAACACCACTTCCCATATCCCTGTACATTGCATTTGCTAAGGTGCCCATCTAAATTGTTTTTTTTTTTTAACTATCAACAATTCCAGCTGACACCACTGACTGTGGAAGGGAGTTCCACATCCTTGAAGCTCAAGTAGTAAAGAACCCCCTACGTAGTTTAGGTTGAACTGATTCTCCTCCAATCTCAATGAGTGGCTGCGTGTCTTCTTAACCACTTCACATCCGGACACTTTCACCCCCTTCCTGTCCAGGCCAATTTTCAGCTTTCAGTGCTATTACACTTTGAATGACAATTGCGCAGTCATGCAACACTGTACCCATATGAATTTTTTTGCATTTTTTTTTTAGACAGAAAAAACTTTATTTTGGTGGTATTTATTCACCACTGGGGTTCTTATTTTTTTTTTTTGCTATATAAATGAAAGTCCAAAAATTTTGAAAAAAAGTGTTTTTCTTATAACATTTTGCAAATAAATAATCTTTCTTCATAAATCTTAGCCAAAATTTATGAAGTTATCTTTTTAGTAAAAAAAAAAATAACCCAAATTAGTTTATAACCAAAATTATAATTTAAAAAAATTTTTTTTTACATTTTTATATTATTTATGTTTTTTTTTATATACCGTCACCCTAGCAGTACAGTGTAACCATAGTGACACTGTACTACTTGTGGGGGGTGATAAATTTTTTTTTTTCTTTTTTACACTGATTGCTTTTATACCCAAAAAGGCTGTAAAAGCAATCATTTCTCCTCCTCTCTGGCTGCATTCTTGCAGCCATTGATAAATACTGTGTGAGCTGTGATTGGTCACAGCTTGTCACATGGTACAAGGCTGTTGTGAATAGCCTTGTACCATGTGATCTGTGATCATTCACAGATTTCATACGTAGTAAGCAATGATGTCAGAAGTGACATCTTGCTTACTCTTCATGTGATCACTGATTGGCCAATCAGTGATCACATGATCGGGACCTCACACAGAGGTCCCATACAACTATCGGTGTTTGTAAACGGCCACCTGCCTCTGCACTGCTCCCATCCGGCCGTTTATATACATGGGCCAGACAGGAAGTAGTTAAGCTCCCTGAAACTAAATATTTTTCTCCCTATGCTAGAATCACCATTGATGTATTTGTATATTTTAATCATATTTCCATTTAAGCTATTTTGTTGGTAATTAAGAATATGTAATTAGTTTAAAGTCCACAGTCTGGGCACAGGTGCATTTTCAAGTTCTTTTACAGCTTGTTCAGAATAAGTACATACCTTGGTGTGCTTGATCTGGGCACAGGTGCACTGTAAGGCTGATCTTCAGGCGCCACATTTTTTTTCCCCCTTCAAAACCCTCCCTATCCCTCTCTAGACCAGTCACTGCTAGAAACGTTATTACGATACCTTGTTCTTGGGTTGAGGAAAATCAGAGTTTTGTCCCCAGCGAGGTCAAGATGTTCATTTAAGAAGCACTGCAAGCTGCAGCATACAGGAGGAGGGATCTGCAGGATGCCCAAGTCATATGTGTGGGTGGGCACTTAGGGATGTAGGCAGAGCAAGGGGGGTAACTCCCCTGTCACCACTATAGATGCCAGCAGCATTGCATTCTTGCAATGGGAAGCCTGCATCATATCAAAACCACAAAGCTCTGCTACAGCCCATTACCCACATGGAAGAAAAATATATTTTAAAAATATTCTTCCCAAATATATTGGCATATTTTTGAAATGCTACAATTTTGGCCAAATTCAATATATTTCACTAAATATATATCAATAAGGAAATATATATATATATATATATATATATATATATATACACACACATATATATATATATATATAAATTTGAATATCGTGCAAAAGTTCATTTATTTCAGTAATGCAACTTAAAAGGTGAAACTAATATATGAGATAAACTCATTGCATGCAAAGCAAGATAGTTCAAGCTGTGATTTGTCATAATTGTGATGATTATGGCTTACAGCTCATGAAAACCCCAAATCCACAAATTCAGAAAATTAGAATATTGTGAAAAGGTGCAATATTCTAGGCTCAAAGTGTCCCACTCTAATCAGATAATTAAGCCATAACCTGCAAAGGGTTCCTGAGCCTTTAAATGGTCTCTCAGTCTGGTTCAGTAGGAATCATAATCATGGGAAAGACTGCTGACCTGACAGTTGTGCAGAAAACCATCATTGACACCCTCCAAAAGGAGGGAAAGCCTCAAAAGGTAATTGCAAAAGAAGTTGGATGTTCCCAAAGTGCTGTATCAAAGCACATTAATAGAAAGTTATGTGGAAGGGAAAAGTGTGGAAGAAAAAGGTGCACAAGCAGCAGGGATGACCGCAGCCTGGAGAGGATTGTCAGGAAAAGGCCATCCAAAAGTGTTGGGGACTTTCACAAGGAGTGGACTGAGGCTGGAGTCAGTGCATCAAGAGCCACCACACACAGACGGATCCTGGACATGGGCTTCAAATGTCTTATTCCTCTGGTCAAGCCGCTCTTGAACAACACACAGCGTTAGAAGCGTCTTACCTGGGCTAAAGAAAAACACACCTGGTCTGTTGCTCAGTGGTCCAAAGTCCTCTTTTCTGATGAGAGCAACTTTTGCATCTCATTTGGAAACCAAGAACCCAGAGTATGGAGGAAGAATGGAGAGGCACACACTGCAAGATGCTTGAAGTCCAGTGTGAAGTTTCCCCAGTCTGTGTTGATTTGGGGAGCCATGTCATCTGCTGGTGTTGGTCCACTGTGCTTCATTAAGTCCAATGTCAACACAGCCTTCTACCAGGAGATTTTGGAGCACTTCATGCTTCCTTCCACAGACGAGCTTTATGGGGATGCTGACTTCATTTTCTAGCAGGACTTGGCACCTGCCCACACTGCCAAAAGCACCAAAACCTAGTTCAATGACCGTGGGATTACTGTGCTTGATTGGCCAGCAAACTTGCCTGACCTGAACCCCATAGAGAATCTATGGGGCATTGCCAAGAGAAAGATGAGAGACATGAGACCGAACAATGCAGAAGAGCTGAAGGCCACTATTGAACCATCCTGGTCTTCCATAACACCTCAGCAGTGCCACAGGCTGATAGCTTCCATGCCACGCCGCACTGAGGCAGTAATTGCTGCAAAAGGGGCCCAAACCAAGTACTGAGTTTGTATGCAAGCTTGTACTTTTCAGAGGTCCGATATTGTTCTATGTACAATCCTTGTTTTATTGATTGCATGTAATATTCAAATTTTCTGAGATTGTGGATTTGGGGCTTTCATGAGCTGTAAGCCATAATCATCACAATTATGACAAATCACGGCTTGAACTATCTTGCTTTGCATGTAATGAGTCTATCTCATATATTAGTTTCACCTTTTAAGTTGCATTACTGAAATAAATGAACTTTAGCATGATATTCTAATTTTTCGAGTTTCACTTGCGTGTATACGCACACTGTATTTTGAAATGTGTTTATAATACAAAATATATGAAAAATATTTTTAAAAACACCTTTCAAATATACTATATGTCTCTAAAAGTACAAATCTACATTTTTGGAATGCATTTACAATTATATGTATAAATATATGTTAAATAAAAATAGGAGGAATATATTTTTTCAAATATATTCTGCAGATATTTCTCATATATTTTGTAATAAAAACTCATTTCAACATACAGTGTGTGTGTGTGTGTATATATATATATATATATATATATATATATATAAATAAATTTTTTTTTTTTTTTATATATTAAATATGGCCAAAAAATTGTAGCATTTCAAATATATGTCAATATATTTGGAAGGAATATTTGTAAAATATATTTCAAATATAATTTTCTTCCATATGGGTAACCCTGCTATGAAAGCGATTCTCTAATCAATGCTTTGCTTTCAATGGCTCTAGCACCAAAAATACAGCCCTACCTACTTTGCTACCAAGAGCTAAGGGACCCTGATTGGAGAAGATGATATGGAGAGGCAGAACCATAGACAGTGCAGCACTGATCACAGGAACCTCATTATAAGTAAATGTACAGCGAGACCAAGCAGGACAGTTATTTATTTTTTTCCCCCCTCCTGGTTTGTGAACTTGCCCGTGTCATTATTAAATAGCATACACACTGAAAAATTCACAAATTAGAAAAATCTCATCCATCCACAAAGCTAGCAAAAACAATTTTTCCATTTGTCACAATACTACATACAGTATGTACATATACAAAAACAGTGGAAAATGCATCTGCAATACTTGCTCAATAAGTCCTTTGCAGGGATGATGGGATTCAGAGTACTTATATCGATAATATTTTTTCCAAACTGTATTTTGTACCATTTTAAAATGGGAACGTAACCATCATGAGTTAAGCTGACATCTGGTCTCTTGGGAACTTTCAATCCTGAAGTTTGGAGTGTTATTTCAAAGCTATCCAAATCAGTAAAAAGTCAAAACACTGCAATACAACACCCTTTTGTAACCACCTTACTATACATTGTGCGTGGATTTGTCCAGTTAGATGTATAAGCATCCCTCCCTTTACCTGAACTAATTCTAGAAGCCTTTTAAACCCTCCTCCGCCATGTGCGGCATTTTTTGCTAATCTTCATGGATTTAGTTGCCTAGCCACATACCTCGGGGCACCAACCGATAAGGCTTTAACTCCCTATTGCTCCCAAAACCCCAGCAGAGCAGCAAAAAGCTAGGCAAATATGCCTGCAGTTTCTAGGGGGACCAGTTTAAAATCCTGACTTGCAGGAGAAAGGTGGATTTAAGAAACACTTATCAGCTATTCGCTTAACAATTTAATTCAGTATGGGAATTCTTCAAGCAGGGCAGCTTTACAGTTTATCTTCTTTACTGGGCTTTCTGATGGCTAGTGGGCAGTCCTGTCAATTTAATCTGTTGTTATTGCTTTTCTCAGTTTCTTTCTCACTCCTTTTTTTAAGCTTAAAAAGACAACAAGATTTTCACATTCGCATTGCTATGTATCTAAGATAACCTGTACACACCGAAGTCTTTAAACCAGACATACTTTTAAGTTAAATAGTTAAAAGTAATTGTTATGAATTAGATCTCCACCTTTGATTTGTTACTACACAGAGGTGTTCACATTTCAGACAACCACCTTGGGAATAGGCGCTGTTTACACTGCTTAACAGAAAATGTCACTAAAGCTGGCCATACACAGTTTTTTTTTTTTTTTTGGCCACCTCGTTTGTGTGGATGGAGAAATCCCCTTTGCCCAGACATGGTAATTTAAAAGCTGCTGAGAAAGGGGAAAAGTGCCTCTAAGAATAGTACAAATTAATTTATTAGAAAATCAAAAGGTCTACTCAAATGTAAATTAAAAAACAGGCTCATCTATATGGTGAACATCCGAATGGTGGAAAGCCAGCAGTCTGAAGGACACCAATATGGAGGAGAAGGCCAACCACTGCTCATCCAGGATCACAATGAATGTGGTGGAGCTCCATAACCAGGAGGAGGAGGAGGAGGAGTTCAACGTGTTTCAGAGCATGCCTTTAAATATGTCCATTAGCTTGAGAAAGGATCACACATGCCCAGATACCGCATGGAGCAAGCTCTGAAACGCATTAAACATTCTTCCTCGTGATGTCATCCCACTGACCCTGTGAAACACCACCTTCATTGTGATCCTGGAAGAGCAGCAGCCACAGCCCCAATGCAAGGCAGGCATTTTAGTTTCATTGGAGTTGGACTTTAATTGTGGCTGGATCATACCTGTCCCACATCCTACAAGAACCTATAAACAATATATTTTTATCTGAATTGGATGTCCATGGCAACAACAGATTCACACTTGCTAAATGCTTTTAGTGGAACCTCAAACAGATTGGAAAACCTGGTCTCATCATAATCATTCCACCCAGATAAGGCAGTGCCCTCCCGAATTTACATCTGGCATCTCCTTGCAGAAGCCTGCACTGGGAGATACAAAGTTAGAAGAATTTGGGGGATTTTAGGCTTATGCCAGGTAGAACTTGGATTTTTAATATAACAAAATTTAAACATATTCCTAAATGCTACTAGGATTCATTTTTAACTACAAACTCAAACTACACAAGCCTTTGAAACAACAGAACCACTAAGCAATTAAGATCTTCAAAAGCAGAGATCACAATACCAGCCTTTCTAGATGGAGGGCAATTTCAGATTTCCAGAATGCTGTAGGCAAAAGCCTGCAGATTGCTTGGGAAACCGGAGAGGGGCCAATGAACTATAAGAAGGGGCCTAAATTAAACAAATGTGTGGTAAGGTTCAAATCTATGGAAACCCCCATAAACAAATGACGCACATTAACAAATAACCTTACTTTGTCATGCTTATGCTTTTCCTTATCTTTGTCTTTCTTTTCCTTTTCTTTTTTCTCTTTTTCTTTGTCCTTTACTTTCTCTTTGTCCTTCTTTTTCTTCTTCTCTTTCTTATCTTTTTTCTTATCCTTCTCCTTTGTTTTCTCTTTTTCTTCTACCACCTTTTCAGGAAGTAATGGTGACATAGAAGGCATCAGAGAAGGCAGCCTGACAGAATTGGGAGTACTTATCGCTGGAACTACATTATCTTTTGGTGTTAGCAAAACAGGTGTCTGTGGTAAAGTTTTTAACTTTTCCTCTTTGTTCTTATCTTTTCCCTTTTCTTTTTTTTCTTTATCCTTTTTATTCTTTTCTTTATCTTTCTTTTTATCCTTATGCTTTTCCTTATCTTTCTTCCCACTGCTTTCCTTTTGCTTTGATTTTAAGTCAGAGTCATTTGCATCCTTTATTTTTAACTTGTGGACATCTGAATCTTCATCTTTGATTGAGTCTTTCCACTGAAGTTTTGAATCTTTGCTACCATCTTTGTCTTTTTCCTTTTCTTTTTTATCTTTGTTCTTTTCCTTGCTCCTTTCTTTATCTTTCTGTTTTTCCTTATCTTTTTTCTTCATCTTCGCTTTTAGTTCTTTCTTTGTCTTCTTCTTTGGCTCTACAGGGGAAGCCAGCTTGGCCTTCTCCTCATGCAGTTTGACAAGTGGTTCAGGAGTAGGAGGGGAGGTTGAAGGAGAAGAGAAACATGGCTGACTGATGGGGTTATTTGATGGTGTTTCTTGGTTGACTTTTCGAATGACCTCATTTATGGAGTCATCCATTGTCCATGAAATATCAGAACTGGAAGTTCCACCTGAACCAGGAAGTGGTGTGCTGCAAGCCTTACCAAGAAGGCTGTTAGAAGCTGACATTTTAGGTGTAGCAGGTTCTGCTATAGTAAGTCTCTTAGGACTAGTAAATACTTCACTCTCAGACTCTGAACCTGATGAAAACTCAAATGGATCAGGCTCTTGCTCAGCACAAGCACGAGCAATTACAGCATCAATAGAATCTTCTATGGTATTATCAGCCACTGATGGCTTCTTAGATGGATTTTCGGCATTTATTTTTTCAGAATCTTGCAAGATTGGATTTTGTTTTACCTGTACGTTATCCTTTCCTATCTTTTCACTTAGTGCAGCTAGTGGTGTGCGATTTGGAGTTTCTGACTTTACAGGCAACTGAACAGTAGCTCCAGCAGCTTTTGGACTCTTGGGGCTCTTAGGACTTTTGGCACGTCCAGGAGATTTCTTTTCTTTTGGACCAGACTTAGGTGACCGTATAGGGCTGCCAAGTACTGCCACCTGTGGTGTGGATTTGGGAGATTTGTTTTTTTGTCCTGGCGAACCTTTTGATTTCGATTTAGAGGTCACAGTTTTAGATTCTAACGGTTTCGAAGAGGGGGTTTGGGGTTTTAAAATAGGAGACATAGCTAAAGCTTCTGTGACGGGTAGAGCCAATCCTGAACTGTCCTGTATGTGATTGGGTGAAATAATAGGAGGAACCTTTTGAGCATTTATTGAACTAAGTGGTTCTCGTGGTTCTAATGTTCCATCTAAAATATCGCCTTTAGCGTTCATTAATCGTTGGCGTTTTGCAAAAGGCATTTCTTGGATTTCTGGACTCTCCAAGGGTCTTTTATGCAAAAAGTTTTCATCATTAATGGTTTCATTATCATCCATTTCTCCTTCTTCAAGAGGAACTTGCATAGCTTCGGCTGATGTCCCGCCATCTGTAGGCACTTGCTCCTCTTCTTCCTCTGTAAGAGACAGGAAGAGAATCATTATGATGTTTGCTAAACAAAATAAAAGCAGACAAAAACATGAGGAAAATGGACTAAAACATCTGAATGGCAAGCCAGATGACATATGTAATACCTTCAAGGACCTTGAGAAAAAGGACTGCTACAGGTGTGTATGAAGTGAAAAAAATATGTTTTAGCCTCACCATTTTTCCTCTATGCTGACTAGTCGTTAAAAAAAAAAACCTCAGTTTATTGCACCTAAGATGCAAAAATATCATAAAATAAAGTAAATAATGGAGTCAATAATGTCTTAAAGGAGTTCTATGGTTGCAGCACACACTTTCATTTTATAATTTCAACATTGTTATAGCAATACAAACAATAGTTATTTTTAACTATCCAATATAATAAAAAAAAAAATTTCCTTTCAAGTTATAATTCTGCCTTTCTGCTGGCCATCTCTTTCCACAACTTTCTGGATTCCCTGCATGCTTTGCAGCTTTTTCTCAGTTTACTTTTAATTTTTAACCACTTGACGTATAGAAGATCTTACCCCTTTTATGTCCAATGCACTTTTTTGCTAATCAGCACTATGCTACTTTAGCTGGCAATTGTGCGGTCAGCAACATTGTACGCATATGACATTTTTATCTTTTTTTCACATAAATAGAGCTTTCTTTTGGTGGCATTTGATCAGCACTGGGCTTTTTATCTTGTACTATAAAAAAAAAAAACCTGAAAGTTTTGAAAGAAGAAATATATTTTCTAATTTCTGTTACAAAACATATCCAATAAAACATTTTTAAAAAATCAAAATTTCTTCACAACTTCAGGCCGAAATGTATCCTGGTACATTTCTTTGGTAAAAAATCCTAATAAATGTATACTAATTAGTTTGTGCATTGTATTGCAGAACGAATACAACATGCTGTATCTGTCATAGATGTACTGCTATAAAAACCAGTGTGGAAATATAGAGACTTTTGGCATTGCTAACAAATACAGATGCCAGCAATTCATATTTGCATGTACTCAACAGCTAAGATTGCTGCATACACACAAACACACACCAAGAATGCCACCCAACATTATGAATGGACTAATATATATGGTAATGCTGTTATATCACAAAGGCAGAAGGCCCAGATAACAGCAATAGGTTTCTATGACTACACACCAGACCAGGATGTTTACAGGAACTGGCTGCTGACACCACATGAGAATTTAAAGCACCTGGTTATTTATGATATAGTTTATGATAAAGGATACATCCACCCATTTCCCTGCCTGGCAGATACAATAAATTGGCCTCGTAAATCATCTCATTTGTGCCATTTGTGATTATAGTAACACACCAGGCACAAGTTTAGGAGGAGTAATATCTTTCAGGACAACAGAGTGCACACACTTTCTTGGCTTACAGATAAATATAAATCATACTGGCGTGTCTCGAATAAGTGTCTGTATTGCTCTGGAAATGACAGCTGGAGAATGAAAGTGTGAACCTGATTGGTAGATGTGTGGGCGCTCAGGCTGTGTTTACACTGTTGCCGCATGTTAAAGGGTAAATAGGCTGCCTAATGCACCAAGAGAGGTGCATGCCCCATTGTTTGTAATGCAGCACACTGCATTCGGCAGTTCAATACTGCGAGTTGGGGTGCCTTTAAAAATGAACGGTACGCATCGCACCAACGCGTTTTCACGCAATACTGCAGTGCGACACGGTAAACCTGGCTTAACGTGTTCTGAGATACATTGATAAATAATACTCATATTCAAGCCTATTAGGCCCCATGTACATCGAACACTTCTGAACGATGGAAACTGACTGCTGGAAAATGTAGGTTAAAAAACATCTGTTTAGCCATGTTTGCATACCGTGTTTATGTGTGTTTTTTAAAGATAAGCACAGGAGAACCTCCCAAATGCCCAGAATGCACTGAAAAATGGTAAATTATTAACTATTTCAGACTGTTTCAGAGAAATACAGAGAAGCAGAGAGAGCAGTATGTGTTGAAATTAGCTTAGGTGGGAGTTGCTCATTAACATTTCTTTTGTTTCCAAGGGTGGGAAGGTGTCTGGTGGAGTGAGTCACTAAGGCCACCTGGCAGGGGGTCTTCATGAGGAATTCGAGGTGTGAATGGTCATTAACATATCTTTTGTTTCCAAGGGTGGGAGAGGTCTGAGGTGTGAATTGGTCATTACAATGTGTGACAAGCTTGGTAGGAACATCCTGTGTTCAGTGTTTTGTCCATCTGGAAGAGCCGCATTTACAAGAGTTTTGCGTTTATAACGCTGATAAAATCAACTGCTGAACGCAAGTTCTCTGCGTTCAAAAAAACAACTGTAAACTCAAATGCATGTAAAAGACTGTAAAACGAAGATGTGTACATGGACACATAGGAAAACATTAGGGAGAGGTTAGGGGCTGCTGAAAAAAATGCTGAACAGCTCCTAAAACTTGAGTTTAGCAGCTGCAGTGTACATAAGCCTTTATACTCACCCAAAGAACTAGGAAAGCAAAAAAAAGTATGCTGAACTTGTTCAGATCTGCAAAAACTGAGGATAGCTGAAGCTTTCAGAAGGCCGTCAGATGTCCAGATACAATAAGACAGATCATATGCCACTGAGAATCAACTTAAGCCGGCTATAGATGGATCGAATCTCGGCCGGTTCAGCAGGGACCAACTGTGATTCGAGTCATCTATGAGCAGGCTAGTTGTACAGAAGTCGATCGATCGGCTTCAGTACAACCAGCCCGTCAGATGTTTTTTCATACGATCACTACTGGCAGCTATAGCACCAGCAGTGATAATTGTGTTCTGCCAGCAGGGAAGGCTCCCTTCATGCAGAACACAAAAGCTGCTCTGGAAGGATTTCTCTCATCACCACTGACTGTGTTGAGGGGAAAATCAAGCGAAACAAAATTGCATAATCTATGGCTTGCCTTACACAACTAGATCAGCTAAGTATACAGGTTTATAATAACAGAGGGGTATGGAAAAGGAGCTGGTACCAGTTTATCATCATTTCACTGCAATTTATTGTTTCCCCTAACAGTTGCTGGTAAGCAGTATCTGTGCACACCCCTATAGACCGCTGCCTGGTCTGGCAAAACACAGCAGAACTAGTCATGCAATGGTCATCCCAGTTATGAGTACCTTTAGTACAGCTGAAAAGTTTGCTAGCCACCCTGGTTCAAATATAGGCAAATTCGGAAGTGTTTCAAATCACTCCAATTCACATGACATGTGAACCAAAAAGGGTCAACTGTGGAGGACGCTCACAAATGTGTGGACCAGCTGCAGTAAGATTTGTAAGAGTCCTGCGCCATTTTCAGTCCGGTTCAGGTGTCCGGTTCCAATGTCATATACTTTAACAATTTGCACTGGAATTGCACCTGAACCACTGAATGGAATTGCACCGTACTCTTTTACATATCATACTAAAAACCGGCCCCACACATGTGAGTACAAGCTTTGAGACTGAAAGCACACACACACATGTACACATACAAAGCAATTTACATGCAGTATGAATGGTATGCATCATTTGTATGAGTTTTTATATTGCATGGCTTTCTTTTAGATACGGCTTTGATATGCTACTTACAGTATGAAAGAAGCATCAATAAAACCATTCTAAGGCAGACCACAGTGCATCTGAAACCACTTCTAAAGTCTACTGCATAATCTAAAATGTTGAGTTTGCCATACACTGGGATTCTTTTTTGTTCAGCCTGCATGAACAAAAAAGTAACAGATACTTCCATCCACAATATACAGTATAGGGGGGGCAAACCTGCAGTGCCAGCTACCTTATTTTGACAGCGCCAGCAGCTATCGAAAAAACCCAAAAAATGGCAGCATCTGATTGGATGGAGCTGCTGTTCAGTGACAATTTTCCACCTAGCTCCTTTGATCCTTCAGTTAAAGGATGGAGGGATGGAGAGTGCCGACAGGGCCACCCACATAGCAAATTTTGGAAAGTTCATCAGCAGTGGTTTTTGTAATCAAACACATAATTTATGCAGGCCATACATGGGTCGAATTACGAACAAATTTTCTTTAGAAAATTGGAAATTTTGTGCATTTTGTAATCGGATGGTGCCACCATTGATTTCGAAATTCAAGCAACAAAGCCTTCAATTTCACTGCATGTTGCTACAGAAAAGAATTTTCGTGGCCAAGAGTTTTCTATTCTTTCCAGGTCACAGCTCACGCTCAGTTCTTTTTCATTTATGTTTCCCACACAATTCTCCTATCATTGATTCGAAATTTGTTCATTTTTCAAAAAATTTCCAACATGCCCGATCACTCAAATTCAATGGTCACACGAAAAACGGCCATTTCTGTGACCCACTGATGGTGTGAAATTCAAATGAAAACTCTTAGAAAAGATTTTTCAAAAATTCTTTTGGAATTCGGCTCGTGTATGGTCAGCCTAAGGCAGTATTAAACTGAAAACCAAAAATGTAATATACTGCAACTTAATCAAAGTGGTTGCTGCACTGGCTCTCTCTTTTTTTTTCTGCATTCACCTAATGATCTGGCCAGTAACACCTCCTGTATTAGAAAGTCTACACTCTGGCTATATGTATTACCACTGCTCAAGGTCGAGAGACCCCCAATATCCAAGCACAACTCCTCTTGTAGGTCCTAGCCCAGCTCGTGAGCTGCATAAATGAGAGAACAAAGGACATCCGATCGGCTGCACTCCAAACAATACACTTTATTGAACCAAGATAAAACCAATACAGACAGTGGAAATACAGTGGGGGACTGGCAGGTAAACGCGTTTCATCATTACCCTTACTGTCTGTATTGGTTTTATCTTGGTTCAATAAAGTGGATTGTTTGGAGTGCAGCCGATCAGACATCCTTTGTTCTCATCTACACTCTGGCTAGAAGAGCACAGGGGGCACAGCAGAAAGCAGCATTGTCAGTCTAGTGGGGGGTTAAATATACTAGCAGATTTAGATGCACTAACAAACTGAAGCCTAACTCCAGCTAACACTTTATAATCTGTTAGAGCAAACTGTTTTTTTTTCCTTTTATGATAAAAGTTTTACATTAAGAAATAGAACATTTGGGCGTATTTGCTTTTTTGGATGTGGGAACACATCAGTGTATAGCAGCACGTCTTTCTGTCCGTTTTTGTTTGCTCTGGTTTACATACTTGTAGTAGCACAGTGAGATAAACGCATAAAAAATAAATATAAGCCGATCATTGTAAGCACCCGTTAGTGTTAAGTGGTTTGTCTCATCTCCATAATGGATATCTGGTAGAGAGCTTGTTCTGTTGAAAAATAACAGACTTACTGGCCAGATCACCAGAAAATGGAAAACAGCCAGCCTAAAAAGTAAAAACTAATGCATTCACTACATCTAAGAATTGGTAAGCTTCAATGTAATAAATCTTTGCTTTTTGATTTAATAGGGCTTGGAACGGTTCTTACCAAAGGCTCTTTCACAGTGGGTGTACTTTTAAAATGCGTTTAAACAACGACAATTTCCTAGCATGCTGCAATATAACTGATACCAAAGCCATGCATTTTTACAGCTTCTAAAAATTATGCTCAACCCTATTAAGGCAAGAGATAACATTGTACAGATGCTAATCATTATGATATACAACAAATTCATTATATATTGCGTTCAACAACCTGGAAAATGTAACTAATAAAAGAAAAAACCCAACGTAATGTACTTATAGATGAAACAGAACACTGAAGTCACCCAAATCAAAGGCCAGCTTCACGTAAAACAGTAGTCTTGACCTTCTCTACTCCCACAAGTACCCTTGAAATAACAGCTGCACAGAAAAAATGGAAATAGTTCTGGGTGGGGCTGGCATTTAAATAAAAATCATCTTCTAATGCCACAAAAAATAATTAAACAGATTCTTCATTTGTTCTAATATATCACTGCCAGAACTGACCTTTGGGAAGAAACACAACCTGCCATTAGTCAAACAGCGGTCAGCTCTTTTACATCACACTGTTTTGTAGTAAACACGAATACAGTATAAAACTATTAACTAGCTCAAGTGACGCCTTCATTTTTATGCAGGACTTGCCCCGCTGCTCTCAATGACCTTGACAAAATTCTGGAAAAGTATCTCAGGACCTGGGGCTCTAAAGCTATTTTAGAATTAGCTTTGAATAATTGTCCCACCATATGAGTTTCTTGATTAATTGCTTCAGATAAGGTCTCGTTTTCTTCACTGGCCTCCAGTGGCTCCCCCTTATTTCCCATAACCGCTTGTCTTGTTCCTCAGTACACTGGGAATGGCAAGGAGAAAAATCAGAGATACACCAATTCCATTACTCAGGGATTAGTTTTGAGATAACCCTTCGTATTCCATTACTGCCCATTATTAGTGTAATTATTTAATCAAGTTTACTTTGTTTGAAAGATGCACTAATTGTTTTCAAAAGCTTATTAGCCAAGTATAAAAGACCTACAAAACACTAAGGAATTGATCTGTTAACAGCAAAAAGAAAGAAAAATCACAAGGTATATACAAAAGTTCACCCTACAAATTGTATGTTAGATATTCATTTTAATATTACTCATTAAAGCTTTATATCATCAATTTTAAACTTTCAAGCCAGATACATCAGAAGTACCCAAATAGGTACTACAAAAGCACAAAAATACTTTGCATACTCAATCTAAGAATACAAACTGCCATAGCTTTTTTTGTATTTTACAAATACAAGTAAAGCATTTTCAGTACAGATGTTAAAAAATGAACAGTAGTAAAAGTATAGCTGGGGCTAAGAGATCTATTTAACTGACCATATATAATAGCATCGCCGTCCTCTCAGTCAATTCTTGGAATAAAGAATGCATGGCTATATTATACATGGTTACATTGGTCCAGCTTGGACTAATTTAACAACACACATTCCACAACTGGCCCATGCCCCTGGAAGTTGGAAATCACTAAAGTAGACACTGTTACTCCAGTGAACCCCATTTACTGCCAAATAACGTGCATAGCGGCTGCCCTGCTTACTGAAAACAGGTGGTCAGCTGCCTATCATGGGCACCAGAGAACGCTTTGCATTTTCTAGATGAATGCAAAGCTTTCTCTGTTTGGATGAGGCAGGATGGTGACATCACGCTCTTCACTTCATCCAAATAGAGAACTCATTCATTTGGAGGATACAAACATTCTCTGAATTGTGCCCATGCCGTGCAGCCAACCACCTCTATACACAATGCATCAGACCTGATGCCTAGCACGGGACCTGGAAACAAGTGGAGGTCACTAGAGTAGCAGTGTCTACCTCAGTGATTTCCAGCTTGCAGGGGCATCAGTCAGGTATGGTTAATAGAGTACATACAGGGGTTGGACAAAACTATGGAAACACCAGGTTAAAGAACTAACTTATTACCTAATATAGCGTTGGATCGACTTTGGCATCCAAGATGGCCTGAATTTTACTAGGAATTGACAAATATATGTTTTGGATGGTGGATAATGGAATCTGATACCACTCTTCATGCAAAAATTGTACCAGTTCTCACAGAGATGCCGGAGGCGGAAAATGAGCCTGAACCTTGTTCTCTAAAATTGACCATAGTGGGTCTATAATATTGAGGTCCAAAAACTACCATGCCCAGGGAAGGCGCGAGACTTCATCTACATGCTTGCCACTCCACGATTTGACTACACCAGCTGTGTGAATTGGAGCATTATCGTCTTCGCAAATGGCACGGTCTTCGGGAAACAATGCCTGCACAATGGGGTGTACATGGTTGGGCAAAATTTGTATATAAGTGCTGGCAGTAACTTTACCTTTCAAGGTGATGATGTCTCCTGCAGAATACCAAGATATAGCTGCCCAAACCATGATTGCACCGCCACCATGCTTTACCGTTGGCACAAGACAGTCTTGGTTGTAAGCTTTGGATGGTCCACACGGAAACACTTCTGATGGCTGGTAACAGTGTGAAGCTGGATTCATCAGGCTTTATTACAGTCTTCCATTGATTGATAGTGCACGTTATATGGGTGATGTACCACTCTCTCCTCTTCTGAACATTAATATCACTAGTGGTTTGGCAATTGCAGCTCGCCCATTAATGTTTTGCTTATGGAGCTCTCGATGCACAGTTTTTGTGGACACGGGCTTTGGAAGACTGAGATTGAGCTCTGAAGTCACTTTTGCAGCAGTTGTGTTTTTACTCTGGGTCACAGTCCTGCGGAATGTCCTTTTGTCTCTTTCAGTCAGTTGATCATGTCAATTGCACTTATGCTCATCGGACGAAATTTTCCCTGAAACTGCAGATGCTGTCATAACCTTTGATACTGTACCTTGCGACACCGCAAATAAATAGGCAACTTCAGTCGCAGAGGCCCCAGCTAAGCGGGCACCATCAATTTGCCCTCTTTGAAACTCAGTAAGCTCTGACATGACTTTGTATTACTAGCAGCAAACGCAGTGGACAACGATAGTGAGGCTTCCCACCTGGTAGTTAACCGTCTCATAACACAGAGAAAGAATGTTACATCACTTCCATTTTCAACTCATACATGTTGTCACTTTCACACCTGCAAATCATGTAGTGTTTCCATATTTTTGTCCAACCCCTGTAGTTACATTTGTCCAAGCTGGACCAACGTAACTGTGTGTAATATAGCCATACCCTGGAATTCTTCTTTAAAGTGCATGTCTGGGCATATCCTAGATTGTAAGCTCCAAGGAGCAGGGCCCTCCTAACCCTCTTGTATTGAACTGTATTGTTGCTGTATTGTCTCCTGTTATATTGTAAAGAGCTGAGCAAGCTGTTGGCACTATATAAATCCTGTATAATAATAGTAAAATTGGGTAATTATTATTCTTGCAGACGCAGTTTTTGGGAGCTCAGTTCCATCTCATGCAGGGATGCCCCCTGAACTACACATCTCTTGAGAGCCCTTTCCCTCCGTACAGTGTATGGGCAGGCTTTTGGGAATCAAGTCAGCAGTACTGCTTTATTGGGAAAGAAATCAATGTATGCAATATGTTCTTTAGTCTAGCAGGCAGAGCTGACAACACCGATTGGAAATTTAGTGCGGCACATGCCCAAACAGAAGTTGGGAGCACAATAGATTTCTAGCAGATAAAGGAGTATTTTTCTGTACTTGATACTAAAGCCCCAATTCCTGGTTCTTCCAACTTCTGAAAACATTAAAATGCACCATACCCCATTCAATTTCACATGAAAGCTGGGTACATCAAGCTGTATTTATGCCAAATCCAAATGTTACAGATAGACGGTGCTCCATAACTGAGTTTCAGCATTTTTTTTCAGCAAAAGATATTCAATATATATATCAAACTTGCGCTAAGGAAATAAGGGAAAACTTAAGTGCAAGACTAAATGCTGCTGTTCAAGGATGACTAAACATCAAAAAATATACTAATAAAAATAATACAGCGCAAACAATACAAATCAAAAATGTGAGAAATGATATGTAAAATTTCAAAGGAAAAGTCCCAAATTAAAGTACAATGTCCCAAAAAATTTGAAAAATAATTTTTTTCACATTTTTTGGGACATTGGACTTTAATTTGGGACTTTTTCTTTGGACTTTTACATATAATTTCTCAGTTTTGATTATTTGCGCTGTATTATTTTTATTAAAAGATATTCAGTGGAAGTTTTTTTTTTGCCCAAGCTTCTAATTTTAGATTAGTAACAGCTGTGTATAGGAATCCAATCCATACCATAGATATACTACATATATATTTGTGGATTAAACCAAAGCTAAGCCACGTAAAAAATAAAAAAAAAATCTACAAAGTATCTCGCCATCTGGGGAAATGTGGCTGGATGTAAAAATTAAGGGGTTAAGAGTTAGCAGTGTTGCACTAAGGTCAAGTCAAGATGTGTCATTCAGGTAAGCGCTGCATGGTGCAACAACAGGTTATAATTAAAGCTGGCTTAATTAGGATTGTCAGGGTTCTGGAGAGAGTGTTTAAATAAATGTAAACCGGTGATCAGGTTACAATGTACCGCTAACAATAAAGCTTACTCGCTATGATTCAGAGAGATTTATGTAAACTTCTTATGACCTTTCCACCAAGAAATCTCTACAGGAAAGCTTAAACCAGTGGCATGTACTCTGAGTCAACAATAGTTCCGTTTAGGATGCTATAAAAATTCTATATGTACCTCCCTTCTGTCATTTTACTGTTAATTCACATATGTATGCTAAACACCCAAACATATTGTTGAAGTGTATTTAAATTTGCATATGCTAATATAGCTAATAGGAACCATGTGTAAACCATGAAGGCCTTCCTAACTCCTTCTTTATTCTCTCTGTGTAACATAACTATCTGCAGCTGCTAACTTGCTTGGCAAGCACTATATGCCGCAACAGTGACTGCAAAAAAGAGGCGTGCCCTCCTTCCGTCATGGTTGTAGCGGGAGGGAGAGAACCTTCCAACTAGGGTTCCAAAAACTTTTCCATGAGCAGCACAGCATTACAAAACCCAACCCTTTGTTGCAATAACAAGCCCGGAGTGGCAACCTGTTTAAAAGGAAACTTGTCTGGAGTGTAGGGTTTGGCTGTTGACCTCCTTATGAAAATGCTTCCAGCCTAGATGCCTCTGCCTTCAGTTCTTTCAAAATCACCGACACAAACCACAAATGGGGTTTTAGCAGCAGAGACAGTGGACAGGAATAGATGTGGCCAAGTGCTGATTGATAAGCTGCAGGCCTGTGAATAATCTGTTCCAAAGCTGACGGCCACACTCTCTAACATCGTTTCATCCTATTGTAGGGCAAGCAGGCAAAGCTTACATGAAAAGAACGTGCTGTTGCGCTTATAGATATATCACAAACTCCAATTACAACTGCAGCAGTCCTATATTGTGAACTTAGTCGCACAAAAAATAAATTTGAAAACCAGACTGCGCATATCATGGTCATATATACAATGAAATATATCTTAGTTCCAAATTTGTGAACTAGGTGCAGAGTGCTGGTGTTCAACTCCTAGTTTCATATCTTGATTGGTAACTCTTTCCAAGACATAATAAGTGCTCCACTGTGCTCCAAACAGTGCCCCACATGGACTGACACTCATCATCATCATCCAATGACCTATCTCTAGAATGGTCATCCACGCTTGTGGGACTATCCCAGTAAACCGAATGATGCAGCTTGTGACCACCTATCCTTGGAATGGTCTGTACCAGATGCGCTTCCTGAAGACAATCTGTGATCGAAAGCATTGTTTGATGGCGCAACTTTCACCGACGTCACATCCACCCTGTGGAACGCACACCGCTCAGAGGAGCGATTAGTACAGTGGCTTCCATTTTTTTCCTTGCAACAGCAATAAGGCTGAGTACACCAGGTGTCAGGCTTAGGCACTTCTCTTGTGAGCGTATTATTTTAGATATTTCCTGAAAATAAAGGTATAAAGCAGTTTTACACTATGGGATGTCCCTTTTCTGTTTTTTTGTTATGGTGATATATTGCATGTCCTGCCTGTGGAGGTGAGGAGATAGTGGGCTCTCCGGAATTTATTATCTAGTACGGACCCATTTCAAGGATAGGTGGTCACAAGCTGCAACATTCGGTTTACTTAGATAGTCCTGCAAGAGTGAATGACCATTCTAGAGATAGATGGTCAATGGATGATGGTGAGTGTCAGTCCATGTCGGGCACTGTTTTGAGCACAGTGGAGCACTTGTTATATCTTGGAAAGCTTTGCCAATCAAGATGTGAAACTAGGAGTTGAACACCAGCACTCAGTCCCACATTAGTGAACTAAGTGCAGTTATATTTCATTGTATATACACACAGTCTATGTGGTCTTCAAAGCTTACATATGGGTGGCAACTGTCCCCTGAATTCAGGAGCAGTGAAGCATTGTTGCCACCCCATCACAGGAAGCTGCATTAATTGGACTTTACTAGAAAAATGTATAGGTATTTTTGAAAATTTGTAAAGTAGAGTGCAAAAAAAAGCTGTAAGTGCAAATGCACATATATTTAAAGTGTTACTAAACCCAGGACCTTGCATTCACTATATCTGGTCTCCCACAGTACACAGAACATGGAAGTGAAATTAGTAAATATAAGCTGCTAAATACCTTTTCTCATCAGTAGTTAGGTCTTTTAAATTCTATCAGTGTCCAGCAGAGCACATGTTAAAGCTTGTACAAGGAGATTTCATTTTGCTCTTGAAGGATGCAGAACCCTTGACCCACTGACTGGACAGTGCTGATTGGATCTGTGCTGATCACATGCACTCTCCCAAGAAAAAAAAAAAACACCTAACAATACACACCAAACTGAGCATGTGCAGAGTGACTCCACACTATACATCCTATCAGGAGATAAGAAGGGGACACTGGAAGAAGGAGAGGATCAGAGAAGTCAGGATCAAACAGCATTTTTACACAGTGCAGAGGTTCCCCTTAGGTTCCACAGTGAATATAACAAGCATGCTTTACTTCATATACAGACTTATTTCATTGTTGTGGGTTTAGTAATACTTTAAGTGCAGCAAAACATTTTAATGGAAGCCCATAGTTCTTTCTAATTTGGGTTTGCATGAGAAAAGAGAAGGCCAGCATAGAAAGTGCTAACCCAACCAATAAAATATACTATATATAAATGATCTATTAACACTAAGGGGCATGTAACACGAGAGATTCTATAGCAATCCGTTGCTAGGAAAAAATGAATTGCAGCCAATTAAAAGTCTCGGTTGAAGTGAATCCAGTGATTTGAAGCCGATTCAGTGACTTTTTTGGCTACAGAATCATTATCTTCAATAGTGAATCATGACAGCAGCTCCTAGTCATGGTGGCATACCAGTGTTGGGAAGCTGCATACAGAAGTAATGTGGCCAATTACAATAACTCTAGCTACACATCACTAGAAAAAAGCAGAGAGATTTGTGGATACTAAAAAGCTGCTGATCACTTCAACAATCTAATTCACCTGGTTGAAAAACATGCAGGCAACTGTGCAAGACATAATGGAAAGCATGCTTCCAGATGCAGGAAATGCGTATTGTGTATGCCCATTAGGTTAACTTGCTTTATTTCAGGGCCATCAATTTATGCAGTGCTTTACATGTGTATTATACATTCACATCAGCCCCTACACTCAAGGAGCTTACAATCTAAAGGTTACTAACTCACGTTTGTACACACGCATATTAAGGCCAATTTAGGCAGGAGCCAATTAACCAACCAACGTGTTTTTGGAGTGTGGGAGGAAACCGGAGTACCTGGAGGAAACTCACGCAGGCACAGGGAGAGCATGAAAACCTAGTTTGTCATGATAGCAAAAGACAGGGCTCACACCGCTCAGCTCACATAAATTCTGGCACAACAGAGCTTATAAATCCATAATGGGCAAAGCACAGGTTCACTTTTATATATAGACCATCATGCAATAAAAAAAAAAAAAAGTTCAACAGCATGGACTTTACTGATCAATTTTTTGGTGACATCGGACTACAAAAAAAAATCCTTTTAGGTGAATAAAATTTTGACCCGAAGCAGCTCATTTCTTACAGACTGCCATCTAATATTTAGAACCTGGTAGCCAAAATATGCAAATGGTGGATTTATACTTTTCTTCCCCTAGGCCAGCTGTGGGAGCACAGATGGCACGTGGATTGTTGCAGCATTGGCAAGGTGTACAGGTAAAACACATCCATGTAGCACACCCTTTGCTGCAACAGTACTGGGGTTGTTGGTTCGATTTCCCAACCACGGCACCACCTGCCCAGAGTTTGCTAGTTTCTCCCCAAGCCTGTGTGGGTTTCCTTCGGGTACTCCAGTTTCCTCCCACCTCCAAAGACATGCTGGTAGGTGAAATGGCTCCTGTCTAAAAAAATTGGCCGTAGTATGTATAAATGTGAGCTAGGGACCTTCAATTGTACGCCCTTTGAGGGTTAGGGACTGATGTGTACGCCCTTTGAGGGTTAGGGACTGATGTGTACGCCCCTTGAGGGTTAGGGACTGATGTGTACGCCCCTTGAGGGTTAGGGACTGATGTGTACGCCCCTTGAGGGTTAGGGACTGATGTGTACGCCCCTTGAGGGTTAGGGACTGATGTGAATGTAATAAATATATATATATATATATATATATAAAGCGGTGCGTAAATTGATGGTGCTATAGAAGTACCTGAAATAAATAACCATTCTTTCCTGTGTACATTTGTTTGTCTTTTGAGGGCGGCAACGGTCAAACACCATATCAGAAAATTAGACCGTTAATAAAAAATGTTTTTAAAGTTTTGCCTGGAGTTTGCATTTAGTTTCCTGATGGTGCACACTAATCTACACCAGTCATTGAATATAAGACTTTATTTTTGCGCATCCTACTCAACAAATGAATCCTCCCCAGCATTCTTTCCTACAAGTATTATCTGAACAATGAAACTAATGCTGTTCTTCTAGTGGATTACAAAGAATGAAATCTAAAAAGGTTTTCCACCACAATCACTTTATGCTTTTCCATGCTGCATTACAAATACTTCACAAAGGTAGTTATGAGGGAAGGAAAAAAAAATGACAGACTCCAATAATTACATGAGGCTGTGAAAATACCTGCATGTTTGGACCGGACAGACTGGCTCCACTACAGGGGTCTGGTATGCGACTTTTCTTTCTTTTGCATTATTTTGTCTTGGAACAATCACTTGTTTTATAAAACATAAAAACTTGATAGGGAACTGAATGTGCCACATGCTCAACTGAGTAGGGTTAAAGGGAGGGGGAGTGTGGAGCTAATAACCTAAAGAAAAACACAAAACTTGATTTTTTTTTTTTTTTTGTAAATTTACAGTGACAGAGACAGAAAAGAAAACAAAAGAAAAATGGTATAAAAACAATGAATTGCGTCCATTTCAAGGTTTGCATGGGAACTATTTTTAGCTTTCATACAAATCTCAATGAGATCTGGTAATCTGCAGAATGAATTTCATGTTTTAGTAAAAGATTATTTAACTCACATGAGATGCGCACTTAACAAGCGCCATAGAAACAGAGCACCTATGGTGAAGAGGATTTGCAACACGCGCAGCAGAAACTGGAAATTCATGTGATTTGTGCAGAAATGTCACCAATTCTGTGCCCTATAAACTAATAATTGCGCTATAACGTGCCACAGATTCCAGCTGAGGATCTTCGCCTGGTCTGACCAGATGCGAATCTGCACATCGGGCTGACATCTTCTGCAAAGCATCTGTACAGACATTTACAAGAGAGACTGAGCCAAAGGAAGCTGCTTCTGCCCTCCTTCAGCTTAGCTGAGCAGAGGGGAAGAGGCAGCTGGAAGGTTTCCTCCAAGGAGTGTCCATATAGGCACTCCCAATATAGGCACTCCCAATATAGGCACGCCCAAGAGGAAGCAGAAAGCTCTATTGCCTGCACTTCTCCCTCTGTCTGGCAATCATTTCCTGACCACGGGCAAGGGAGCTGCTTAGGTCCCTTCACAGTGAGAGCACGCCAGGTATGTACTGTTGCTTTGCAATACGTCCCTATTAAAAAGAGGTCCTTGCAGATTACACTCCCTCTAACATGATCTGATAATGGGGGGGGGGGGGTCTGATCAGTCACAGGATTCTCTCCCTTATTCACAGATCATGTTACAGGCCGTGTAATCAGCGAAACAGCTTTCCTTTATGGAGGGGAGGGCAGGGGGGAGTGTGTTCTCACTAGATCATCTTTAGTGCAGCTGAGCCTGGAGATCCAAAGATGTTAACCTCCGCAGCACTGGAAAGTCAGCAGCAAGAAGAGGACAGGGCAGCCCTGCAGTGCAGATGTTTACAGAAACACAGAGACATACTTCATTCCTTCTAGGCAAGTAAAGCAGCCAATGCTATAGAGAAAAAAAATATTTAACTAAACTTCAAATTGAAAGGACCCTGTATTCACTATATCTGGCCTCCCACAGTACATAGAAGTACAATTATTTTACTAAATATAAACTGCTAAATACATTTTCTCATCAGCAGTTAGAGCAGTCTTGTAACTTCTATCAGTGTCCAGTCAAGCACATGTCAAAGATTGTAGAAGTTTTCATTCTGCTCTAGGAGGTTGCAGGACCCCTGACCTCTGTCTGGACAATGCTGATTGGCCCTGTGCTGATTGCATGCACTCTCACAAGAAAAAAAAAAACCCTAGCAATACAAGCCAAACTGAGCGTGTGCAGAGGGTCTCCACACCATATGTGTTATCAGGAGATAAGAGGTGAAAACTGGAAGAAAGGGAGGATCAGAGAAGTCAGGATCAAACAGCCTTTTTACACAATGCAGAGGATTAACCCCTTAGGTTCCACAGTGAGTATAACAATCATGCTCTACTGCATATATAGACTGATTTTACTGTTGTGGGTTTAGTAACACTAACTTCCCAACCAGGAGAGACTATTTTGTACCCCTTTGATCCCTTTATGGGACAGAGGATGTTGACCAAGACTCTAGTTTAAGGAAGTGCCTAGGGGAAAAAGCGTGTTCTACAGAGTTTTAAAGCTCATTGTCAAATACACACAACTGAATGAATAAGAAAGATCACTCATCCCCGACTCTTTCATACAGTGTAATTTGGGGTTTCAATCACAAAGAGATGGTCTACCAGCAAACAGCTTCTGCTGCAAACATTATTAAGCCTTTGCATACTGCTCTGACAAAGCTATCATAAGTGCATCCTGTGTTAAATGTATATTTGTAAACAAAAAATGTCCGCTTAAAAACTTTCAAACCTACAAAAAAAAATCCCCAATTCCTTTAAAAAAAAAAAAAAAATAATACCAACAGAGTGTATAGGGGTTTATTTATTAATGTTTTCACCCAAAATTGATACAATTTTATCACTGAAATTAAAACCAAAAAAAGTGTGAATGCTAGGCAAACATTGTATGTTTCTTTATACTGTTTGGCTCTCTCATTTGCCTAGCACACAGCCACACTTTTTTTTTTCTTTAGTTTTAACCACTTCCCGTCTGGCCCATGTAAAGAAATGGCCGGACGGGAGCAGTGCAGGAGTGGGTGGCTGTTTATAAATGTCCTCCCGGTTCCCTGCCTGTGCGCGCTCCCTGGGAGCACGCGGCACCGCGATCTAGTGCCTGCTGTGTCCGGAGGACACAGCAGAACACAGATAGCTGTACGGGATCTCTGTGTGAGGTCCTAATCATGTGATCACTGATTGGCCAATCAGTGATCACATGAATAGTAGTAAGCAAGATGTCACTTCTAACATCATTGCTTACTACGTGTGAAATCTGTGAATGATCACAGAGTTCACATGGTACGAGGCTATTCACAACAGCCTTGTACCATGTGACAAGCTGTGACCAATCACAGCTCGCATAGTCTTTCTCAATGGCTGCAAGAATGCAGCCAGAGAGAATGAGAAATGATTGCTTTTACAGCCTGTATGGGTGTAAAAGGAGTCAGTGTAAAAAAAAAAAAAAAAAGAAAATCTTCATCACCCCCACAAGTAGTACAGTGTCACTATGGTGACACTGTACTGCTAGGGTGACAGTATGTTAAAAAAAAAAAAAAAAAAAAAAAATGTTTTTTAAAAAATTATAAGTTTGGTAATACAGGCAGTCCCCGAGTTAAGTACATTCGGCTTACGTAATACTCATACTTACGTACACTTCCCTCGGGACCGGAAGTCAAGCTGTCAGCATTCTTGTGCAGCAAGCTGATAAGAGACTAGCTGATAAGAGACATCAGAGAGACATAAGAGACAGAGACATCCATTGCTCGTTACTTGTGGGGCTAGCAGTGTCTGCCCACTATCTCCAAAGTGATTTAAGACTGTCTGTCTGCACCTCCGGGGAGAGGAAAGGAGAGGCTGTCAGGCTGCTCACTGAAGTGATCCTCCGTCTGTGCAGGGGGGAGGGGGCAGCGTGTGCTGTGTAAAGGAGAGCAGAGTTCTCTCATACAGTACATTACAGTACAGTGTAGTTTAGCCAAGATAGTTTAAAGTTGTACTCTACACTGTACAAGAGTTTACAGTATAATATTTGAATGTTGAATTTGATGTTTAAACATTTACATGCACATAAAAGTTAAATATGTTAAGGCAAACATGTGTCCAAGCTGCAGTTCTTATGCAAAACACCAGTTTAGAGCCTCTTGAGGTTTTACTGCTTTCTGTAACCTTATTACAAAAACGTAATCTAATATCCTGTCGTTTGGTTAGTAGTTAGTGCTTATAAAAGTGCCTGATTCAACTTATGAACAAATTCGACTTATGAACAAACCTACAGTCCCTATCTTGTACGTAACCCGGGGACTGCCTGTAGACTAATTTGGGTTATTTTTTTTTTTACTAAACAGATAGCTGAATTCATTTTGGCCAAGATTTATGAAGAAAGATCATTTGTAAAATGTTATTAAAAAAAAAAACACTTTTTCAAAATGTTTTTCATTTACAAAAAAATATAAATCCCAGGGGTGAATAAATACTAACAAAAAGTTTTATCTGTCTCAAAAAATGCTAACAAAATTCATATGGGTACAGTGTTGCATGACTGAGCAATTGTCAAAGTGTGATAGCACTGAAAGCTGAAAATTGGCCTGGACTGGAAGGGGGTGAAAGTGTCCGGACTTAAAGTGGTTAATAAACTATCTTTGAAACAAACATATACACTGAAAATGAAACTTCCTGATGGAAAAAATGTAAAAGTAAACCAAAACAAAAAGAAAAAAAGACAAGAGGTCTCCGACTAAAACCAGTTAGTCTGCAACTTGTGTTTTCATACGGTCACAGAACTCCTCCACGACTTCCTAATATCTTACAGAGGGGAGTTACATATAAAACAACTATGTCTATGTATAATGCATGCATTAGAAAAACATTGAAAACCTGTAAAGGCATGAAAGTACTTTTATCATAGTACTTAAGAAAACGGTCACATACTGCTTTATGTACACACTATAATGAATGCATGCTTATCTATAGCTTGCTCATGGCTGTGCTCAGAATACTTTCATACCGTATGCAGTACAGCAAAAGCAGCCAGGGTGCCACACCTCCCTCCCAAGCCTTCCTTATGCCTTTACCTTTTGATCACAAGTATTACAAAGCCTTGCAAGCCATCCATTGAAAAACGACGACAGGTTACCAGCTTCTGGCTTGGTTTATTTATTTATTTTTACATTTTCTGCCCCTGTCAACGTCTGGCGCCAGCAGAGCACCATAAATAATAAACCTGGGCTATGGAATGAGCTACAGACCAGCTAAAGACATGCGACTTTCAAATGCCCTCAGCTTTAAATGTTCAGGTGATGTGGTACTCTGCTACGTTACATCTTCTACAACGTGCAGATGACTTATATACCTGATGAAAGAGCAGTCATTGCAACCAGACTTTCCAGTCTCAGATATGCTTTGCTAAAAGTGGAGTCTAAACAATGCCCCTATGCTTGTGATATTAAAGCAGGTAGAAGAGACATTACAGCTAACACAGAAGAGAAAGATGCTGCCTGTAATGTGGTGCTGTCTGACACCTGCACCGATATAGACGTATATGTAAATACCTAAATTCCTTGCACATCCAAACAAAATTCTGCCCTTTTGCTGCGCAAAGGATGTTCACAAATTCAGTTTTGTTCTAAAATTCTTAATAAAGATCAATAGTTAAAAAAATAAAATTTAGTTAAACAACATAAAATTTTAGCCTATAGCTTTAGTGGAAGTCAAGTCAAACCAGGACATTTGCGTTTATATAATAAAAACTAATTTCAAGGAGTGGAAACTGCATTTATTTTTGCTATATACTCCCCTGCTACAACTATGCACCTATCCCAGCATTTAACTAATGCCTGGAAAGCTTCGGCATAAACAGGTTTGTCAGTACGCCTGAACCATCCTAGGACAGCCTGCATCACTTTGTCATCATTGTGTTCACCGTTCCCACAGAAAAGTGCAATTTCACAACAGGTTATGCATTGGTTATCCAGGATCAGGCGTTCAACGTGCTGAATGTTCACAGCAATTACCGCTGTCATAAAAAAATAAAAATTGTAGCGAACATTTAAAAAAATCTCATGTAAATAGTAGGGATGTATATATATATAAAAAAAATTATATTATATACATATATACATATACACACACACACATATTTGTGTATATAAAGGTACTTACAGTGTATACAAATATATAATAAATAAAAAGATATATTTGGTGCATTTCATAGTAATTGAAAAAATGTATACACATAAAGAACAACAAATATACATACTAGTTAAAAAGACACACACACACACACACACACACACACACAGACACACACAGACACACACACACACAGACACACACACACACACACACACACACACACACACATATAGTGTATAGGATACATATGCAAACACCTGTGCTTACACATACCCATAACATCCCATATCCTCCCTAATGAAGGTCTTGTGTTATATAGTATAATCTGAAAGGGCTACTATTAAATATAAAACAGAAAGGCTTAAATGATGCTATTGATTTTGAGCTCTACATTTAACCCCTTGGGGGCCAGAGTATTGAGGGTGAAAATTCAAATGGTCTCCCTCCTGCATAGTCTTTTTAACTAATGCCTGGAAAGCTTCGGCATAAACAGGTTTGTCAGTACGCCTGAACCATCCTAGGACAGCCTGCATCACTTTGTCATCATTGTGTTCACCATTCCCACAGAAAAGTGCAATTTAACAACAGGTTATGCATTGATTATCCAGGATCAGGCGGCCAGGAAATCACAGGGAGCTATGGATTCCACCACCCAAACCTTGAGACCCTCGGTAGACTTGCTGCTTTGTGAGAGAAAATGTCTAGGGACACTGTGGTCATCACAGCTGTCCTCAACCTGCGTTTCCCAAATCGGGTCCTCACGGTGTGAATCGTGCGGCCCATGTACAGCAGACCACAGGGGCATGACAGACAGTAGACCACATATTTAGTAGAACAGGAAAATAAGGTTTTAATAGGGTATGATTAACAGAAAAGTCCTTGAAGCCCTTTTGACGGTGTTGTACAAAATGACACATTTTACACCTGGGTCTATTGCATCGATACAGGCCTAACAATTAGCAGAAAATGGTCAGTGAACCAGAAGAATGAGGTGCTTGGCAGTTTATCCTACTAGGGCAACTATGTTTTTGACATTACGTGCTCTCCTATAAAAAATTCTAGGTTTATCAGCCAAGGCTAGACCCCTAGTTAGGGTCTTGTAACAAAATACCCCAATGTCGCTTAATGATACTCTCCATTTGTTTGTCTTTGTGATGATATTGAGTAATGAACTTAACTTAAGAGTGTGACTATCTTTCTTAGTGGCCAAAGAACAATCCTGATAGGCTTTATGAACCAATTCTGGATCATAGCCCTTATCCAAGAATCTGTTGATCAAAACCTAACCCTGCTCAGCATAGTCAGCATCTGAAGTACAGTTTTGCTGTTTTAATCTTACACTCACCTGGCGCCCTGCTTTGTTGTTTTGCAGGAAAATTGGAAATTGTCATGGGGGAGGGGGGGAGAAGAGAGAGCGGGTAGGTTTCTATATTGTAACATGTTACACCCTAAATATATGTAACATGTTACAAAGGTGATCTTATCCTTTAATAACTGAACCTTTGAATAGATCCTTTCTTCTTGGTTGCATATTTGAAATATCCAGCAGGATCATGTGACCTAACCTTAGAAGATTTATAGTATGTTCATAAATTTTCTTTTCTGTAAAAGGTGTTTAATGAATGAACGATCCACCATTTAATAATGCCTTCATTATGTTTCCTTGACAATCTTTAGGCCCCATTCACACTTATTTATTCGGCTTTTTTTTTCTGTGGCTTGAGCAATTTTTTAAATGATTTTTAGCCAATGGAAAGCTATTTACTAGGCAAGAAAACAAGCATTACAGGCACTTTTTATACATTTCTTGAGCTCTCCAACTTTAGTCTACGGTGGCTAAAACATACAACTCTGCTCCAAAAAAAGCTCAAGTACTTTTTCAAATGATGAGCTTCAAGTGACACTATATTCAGGTGTGAATGAGCACCACAGTGTATAATTGAAATCCTAGTGTCAAGTGTTAAATCACTTCTAATCACTTAGGTGTGAACACGGCATCAACTATGAGATGAAAGTGATTTCAAACATTAAAACTAATCAACAAGCCATAAACTGACTTCAAGGGCAAGTCAACCCAATTCAGGTGCCAACATTTAAAAGTGAACAGGTCATATCCATCAAAGTACACAGATTGAAATTACTGGTAAGGCCTGGTCCACATTAGTGTGATTTCTGATGCGCCTTGAGTCACACAGAATTGCATGACAAGGAAAATCACATTATATTCAATGGAGCCCATTCTCATCAATACGACTCAGCATGGGGTGATTTTGTAAAAGGTTCCTGTGCTACTTTGGTGCGATTTAGAGTGCGACATGGCCCCATAGAATATGCATAAATGCAGCTACGTTGCATTAAAGTCGCACTACATAATCACACTGATAATTGTGGCAAAATTACATTGCAGTAATGTGAACTGAATCTAAGTGAGGTGGCATTCCTGCCACTCAACTGTCAGAACATCTGTACCCAGTTGCATCATTTTCACCTTCTTTTACAAACAGAAGCACTTATTTTAGTAAATTCACCATATGACCAAAATAAATAAATAAATGCACTTTTCTGCAGGTAAAAAAATGTGCATTTATTATTTTTGGTTGTAGGAACCTGTAAAGCATTGCACCAGCGATCAACAGGGGTAGGGGGGTAAGGGGAATAGGGCGGCAGCTGCAGCATTAAGAACATGTTACATGTTCCCAGAGGTGAACTAATCCTTTAAAGTGATAGTGAAGGTAAGTGAAAAAATAAATAAATAAAACACATTATACTTAGTGCAGTGGTTTTGCACAGAGCAGCCTGGATCCTCATCTTCTTGAGTCCCCCCCCCCCCCCGCCGGCGCTCCTGACCCCTCCCTCCTGCCAAGTGACCCCACAGCAAACAGTCTTCTATGGGGACACCCAGGCAGACTTTTTCAGAGCCGCTGCTCTGTGTATCCATTCACACACACAGAGCTGTGGCTTGTCACGGCTCCCTCTCTCTCCTCATTGGCTCACTGCTGTCTCAGCCAATGAGGAGGGCAAGTCCCCCGAAAGCCAAGGCTTTTGTGCACATCGCTGGATCGCGATGGGACTAAAATAAGTATTAGGAGGGCTAAGTGGGCTGATACACAATGGTGATTTTTTTCCTTCATGCATTCTATGCAAAAAAAAAAAATCTTCAGCCTTTAGAACCACTTTAATCCTTAAATGCCCATTTTGAAATCGTATAAAAATGCCTAGCTTAGTATTGCAATAAGGCATTTTGCACAGTGACACTGAACATATGTACAGTATCATGTAGTTCGACAAAGTAATGGAAACTGTCAGGGACAAAGCCTGCCTCTTACTAAATAGTAAGTTGACAGAAGACATTAGAAATAGAATTCAAGTCTTCAAAGAGAGGCAACAGGACTTGCAGAGCTTTGCATAGAAGAAGTACAGAAAGCTGGCTTCATAGATTCCAGAGCACTCATACAAAACTGAACTTGATAAAAGTGCTCTATCAAAAGGTGTAATCTAGACAAGTTAATGGATTACTCTGGCATGCATATGGCACAAGGGGAAAAGTGCATTCAGTTAAACAGTATTTCAGTAGTCTACTTATATCAGCAATATGCCAAGCTGGGAATAATCACCTCTTCACTAATGAAATGTGGTAACTACCTTGCCAGGATTGCGTAGGATTCATCCTTCCATTATTACTATGTTATGTAGTATGATTTGTACATGCTAGACCATACGTGTAAAATGTTTATAAATGCTCTTAAAAACATTCATTTAAAAAAAAATTTCTATCCTTCTTAAGCTTAAATCTTACTGAAAAGTGTCAAATATGCTCTAAAATATTTGAAATGCTTTATTTAAAATATTGGACATTTTAGAACAAATTTGCAACAACTCAGCAGGTAGAAAAAGCTGAGCATCAATAACATCCCGATTGTTATCAAGGTATCTGAAGAAGTCACAAGACGCTATTTCTAGATATTACCTGACTGCTAGTCCAATACCATGACATCAGCTTAATATCTCAATTGCCATACCAAATAAATGACACAACCACTTACTGCCATGACATCACTCACCCCCTCTTCTTCAACCACAGCAGTTTGGCAGTTACTTCAAGAATGCAGAAATTAATGCAAACTGGAAATAGGGGGCTTCAGGGTGCTGTTCTGCTGACAACTGCAACATTTTTAAATTACCCATTGCTTTGTGTCTTGGAGTGTGGCTCTCCCAATGTGGACAGAGATAGCAACAAATCTCTGAGAAAAGTTATAAATCTTCCCCATTTTAAAAAGCGACTGAAAACATTTTTTGTGGAGTCTTTTCTTTCACCCCAACTCTGGAAATAAAATAAAAAAAGTTTTCCCATGCAGCCCAGCTGTGCTCGCACTGCACGGGTTAACTGCTCGCATTGTCTAGGGGTGGCGAGAAAGATGATACTCACCCGATTCTTAATTCCATCAAACATAGTGCTCCCCCACAGTCCAGTGGTGGACTGTTCCTGGTCTATGAAGCCTGCTCTGGGCTTGATGGCATCAGGAACAGTCCATAACTCAAGACAGATGGTGGGCAGGGTAGACAGACTGATGGTGGGCAGCGTAGACGGACTGATGGTGGGCAGCGTAGACGGACTGATGGTGGGCAGCGTAGACGGACTAGTCTTGTGCTGGAAGGATCGGAGTACGAGGTAGGAATATCTCTTTTCTCCTCCCCCCTAGACAACATTAAGCAGTTAGCCCATGCAGTGCAGGCACAGCCCCACTGCATGGGAAAACTTTCTTTTTGCCTGGAGATGGGCTTTAAAGCAGAAATTCACTCAAAAAGTGAAGTCCAGCTGTTTGCTCCCTCCCTGAAGCCTGTAACTGCATTAAAACATTCTTTGGGGGAGAGGGGAAGCGAGTAATGCCTTTTATGGGTACCCACTTGTGCAATCCTTGCCTAGGCAAGGAAGATATCCTTTGCCCCACCCCCTCTCCCTTCCTGCAGCCTCCTGGTAACATATGCCAGAAAGCTGCAGGACCATTTCTCATGAAGCCACAGTCAGCTCCCATATTTAAGATGGTGGGCAGCGTAGACGGACCGATGGTGGGCAGTGTAGACGGACCGATGGTGGGCAGCGTAGACGGACCGATGGTGGGCAGCGTAGATGGACCAGCCTTGTGCTGGAAGGATCGGAAGATGAGCTAGGTATATCTCTTTTCTCCCCCCCCCCCCCCCTAGACAACATTGAGCAGTTAGCCCATCCAGTGCAGTCACAGCCCCACTGCATGGGAAAACTTTCTTTTTGCCCAGAGATGGGCTTTAAAGCAGAAATTCACTCAAAAAGTGAAGTCCAGCTGTTTGCTCCCTCCCTGAAGACTGTAACTGAGTTAAATAAATTGTGGGGGGAGAGGGGAAGCGAGTAATGACTTCTATGGGTACCCACTTGAGCAATCCTTGCCTAGGCAAGGAAGATGTCCCTTGCCCCACCCCCTCTCCCCTCTTGCAGCCTCCTGGTAACATATGCCTGAAGGCTGCAGGACCATTTCTTAGGAAGCCACAGTCAGCTCCCATATTTAAGATGGCAGCCCTGGGCCCTGCAGCGGTAAGAACAAACTGTGGTAAAACAACACTGGATTCCAGGCCATAGTAAGTACCTGACAGTATTTGTAGCTGCTTTTAAAAAGAAAAAAAAAAAAACCCCAAAAAAAACACAAACAAAACTTGAAGTTCCTCTTTAATACTAACGAGCTTACTACTGCTTACGCTTGGTCACTTTTACCTACAGGTAAGCTTATAATAAAGGTACAATAAATATCTCCTAAACCTGCACCATTTAGGAGATATTCGTATGTTCTGCAGCTAGTAACATCACCGGCGGATACGAGGGCATGCTCAATGTGCCATCAATCCAGACTGCTGTCCCGTGATTGTGAGTCCCATGCGTGGGAGTGACATCATGGCTGGGCCATCCAAACGTCCAAAGTCTGTAAACCTGGAAGAGAGACTGGCTGAAGATGCAAGCCCTGGAATTGGTGACAGCGTGCTGTTGGAGGGATCCGTTTTACAGGCAAGTCTATCATAACGTGTTAGTATGCCATGCATGCTAGTACATTATGCCCTTAATTTGCAGGGGAGCCAGATTTTTTTTTCTCTTTTATAACTTAAAGTGGATCTTTAATCATGTCCTACGATAATGCTAATGACTCGTTTTTTCATGTTTGGATATTGCCAAACTGAATTTTTTTTCCATTTCTTTGTGTGAAGCTGCCTTGGTTATATCTTTTCAGTTAAAAACAAGCCCTAACAGTTGACACAGAGTGCTGATAAACATTTCTCAGCCTGTTGAAACCTCTCATGGTTTAAAAACTGTTTTACATACGAACACAAACCTAAGTGAATCTCTCTGCTAGGATTCCATTAACCATACAGAATGGCAGAACTGAAGACAGGCATCTGTACAAATGCTCCAGTGTACGAATCCTCCCATAGCTCCCAAGCATGGCTCATGTGCTCTCCTTTTACTGCTCCTTATAAAGACTCCACAGTTCACCAGTTACAAAAATAAACTAAACAGATCTTTTTAGGTTAAGCCCCACTTTACTTCAACTGAATGCCACAACGGTAATGGAAGTTTAAGTGTTGCCGGATCTGTGGTAAGGCTTGGTCTGAAAAAGGAAATTGAGGAAATAAAGTTTATAGCACAGGGAGAGAGTTACTAAAATGGACTATGGAAATAGACGAACAACTTCACTCGGGTTTTTTTTTTCTTCTTTCCTTTTTAAATCAAACCAATTATGTATTCCACTAATTATATCTGAAAAAGGAGATAAGTAAAACATTACCAGTGAACCCTAGAAAACTTTAAACAAATATAAGATCTGGGGATGGAAGGCAGCTTCTGACAATTATCCAGGGAATCCGGCTTCCCTCAAACACTGGGCCGCTAATACTCTCCAGATTTGCTGGGTCTGCATCAAAACATCCCCACAAAGTGTTTACATTCATGCAGGGTTCATGTAGAGGGTCAGGCTAAGCAAAGGTCTAGAAAAGAAAAACGGAAAATGAACACCAAAGCTGGAAGAATGTTCAAAACACTGCTATGTATTATATCTACCCAAGTCTCTGACACTCTGGTAGGACATATTTAATGGTATCGCAGGAGAAGAGAAAGACATGGAAGACTTGTATAAAAGATAGCGTCAGTTTAGCAAGGGTTGTCATATTATGGAGCAATCACCCCATCAAACCTAGTTCTGGCTCACATTTGACCATCCCCATTAATGGGATGGTCAAATGTGGCCTTTAACCATTTCAATCCATTATGATGTATCTGAATGTCCACAGGTTGAAGTGGCTGCACCAAGATCATGGTTGCAGCTTCAGCCATGATCATGGTGCCAACATTTTTTTGCCGATGATAGGCTTTAATGTAGAAGTGATCTGAGATGCTCTACAGCTGTCTGATCACTTCTACACAGCGTGGAAGGGTGGTCCCCCACTGCCACCTTTACCAGGCTCCCCCATGTGATTGGGGAGCCCAGAACTGCTGCCATTTTGTACAGTAGTGAACTGAGAGGGAAGGGGCATCTTACTTCTGGTTTTGGCTTGATGTTTACAATCGGTTACCAGCTCGTAAACTATCTGATCAAATAGATCTCGGTTTGATCAGATGCTTTTAACCACTTCAAGTCCAGACACTTTCACCCCCTTCCTGTCCCAGGCAATTTTCAGCTTTCAGTGCTATCCCACTTTGAATGACAATTGTGCGGTCATGCAACACTGTACCCATATGAAGTTTTTAGCATTTTTTTGAGACAGATAAAACTTTATTTTGCTGGTATTTATTCACCACTGGGATTATTTTTTTGCTATATAAATGAAAAAGTCCAAACACTGTTTTTCTTATAAAATTTTGCAAATAAATAATATTTCTTCATAAATCTTGGCCAAAATGTATTCAGCTATCTTTTTAGTAATAAAAAAAAATAACCCAAATTAGTTTATAACTAGAAAATTATAATTTTTAAAACATTTTTTTCACATAATTTTTACGGTGTCTAACAGACCCCAGATTCCTCAGTATAGAGAACCTGTCACTGCCTATTCATCCCTTGTGATAGCAATAGTTGATAAAAGAAAAAAAATTAAAAGGGACAATTAAAAAAAAAAAATGTTTTAAATAAAAATAAAATTGAAAAAAAAAA